>NW_026557782.1:0-63618 GCF_026930045.1 Uloborus diversus
ATCTGTGGGACCATCTCGATCGAGTTGTTCGCTCCATGGATCCTCAACCGCATAATCTAGTGCAGCTGGCCACGGCATTAGATTATGCGGTTAGAGTCGGCATGGCTCAACATCCCAGAGAACACCTTCAAGAATCTAAGTGACTCTCTTCCTGCAACGTCTCGCAGCAGTCCATTCTGCCAAAGGTGGTTATTCTGGCTTTTGACAGATGGTCACATTAATATGACTGGACTGTGTATATATGAGGATTTTTATTATTACAAGAAAGCTTTCTGGGTGCATCAATACTTTGTAGATTATGTCAAACTTTATGAGAATGCTGACAATGAGTGAAAAAGTTTCAAGAAGTTTTAGATCAGATTTCTTAAGTGTGCATCAAGCAAAAAATCGCACACACAATTAGGGTATCTCGTTCAACGTTGATAAATGTCAAGTTGTTCCTTTACCTCTGGGAAATCTTTTACGCCAGTGGTTCCCAACCTTTTTTCCCTCACAAACCCCTTTAAATTCAAAAGAAGTTGGCAAAACCCATGTATAGTAAGTTAAAAGAAGAAAAAACTCCCACACACACGGTAAAATTTGGGAGATTTTTTTCCGCTTGATGTGCTCTTCTGCTTATTACAAGAACGAAAAATGATAGCTAAATACAGCGGTACATACATAGCTACAAACTAAAATGAATACAAAAAATAAACCCAGTGATTGTTCTTTGTAGAGCTTCTGTAGTTCGAAAAATCTGAAATGGCGTATTTGTAACAAAGAAGCTAAGCCCAATGTTTGGTTCAAATATACGAGTTTTAATCTTACATTAGGTTCTGCATTTATGTTGCTTTTGTATTTTTCTCTGTATATATTGAAAATCCTTCTTCACATAGAAACACTGTCCAAAAAAGGGATTTTTTTTCTTCCAGTAAAAAGTTATAAAAGTCATTAAATTTGTCTTTTGTAAAAGGTCTATGGACTCCAGCTAGTTCATAAGGATATAATATGAACATTAATCATTTGAAAGCTGAACACTTTTCTTGTCCTTATGCAAAAAATGCGGAATAAAATAATCACAAATAGGTATATTTACAAAAGGAAAAAGAAACCAGTAAAATTTGCTCTAATTATTACACAAAAGTTAATTTTTACCAACAAAAATAATTTTAGGTTCACTTATTGTGATCGCACTTTGCATATTTTCAGCACACCACAAGAGTTGTGTGGTAGCTGAAGGTCACACTGAAATGGTATAGCATTGAATATTAACGAGTTTAGTTGACTTTTCTGATCAAAAGCTACTCAGAAACCAAGCCATATTAAATTCTTTCATCTGAATACATTGTATTCAAAAGCGGAATTTCTACATTTCATTCTCAACAAAAACAGTAAAAATTGCACCTTGAAATGACAGACAGCAAATAGGCTAGCATTTTGCTTGCAGAGAATATGGAATATGAGAAAGAATTGAATAAATGTTGAACAGAAAACCCTTTGACTGAAAGACTTCATCTCAAACAAGCAAGTTAAAATTCCGCCATTACAATATTATTTTCGTGAACCTCCTTTATCTCCTTCACGAATCCCCAGGGGCTCGCGAACTACTGGTTGGTTACGGATGCTTTATGCTAAACAATCTACTATATACTAGTATCCATCATTAACCAAAGAAGCAGTTGATCTGGGTTTCTTAATTTTTTAGGACTTTAAAACCAGTCAGCGTGGAAACACAGCAAGTGAAAGCTAACAGAATGTTTGGTTTTATCATTTGTTCATATTCACATTATTCTAAAGAAGTTCCACTTTTAAGTAGAAATTTGGTAAGAATTCATCAGCTGTTCAGGTTTAGACTCCTTATCCTTAGAAAGATATTAACTCTTTGGAAAGAGTTCTAAGGGGTTAGTTTTAGGTTAGGGTACGAGGTTAGTAAATTGAGTTTCAAATTTAGATTAGGATTCTATGCTTAAAATGTTTATTATGTATAATCTTGAGAAAAGAAGATTTAAAGGGATACCTGATCTAGTTATTTAAATTTATTAAAATAGGTTTTGTTGATAGGCTAAAATTCTGCATAATAAGGTAAATGCATTGATGATTTTCTTTAAGCTTTTCAAATCACTAGCTATTTTTAAGGAAATTAAGAAAAATTACCTCTTCAACAGTTTTGTAAAAACCGCTAAAATTGTTAAAAATAAGGGCAATCATCCTAATTGTCCTAATTGTATTTATCTGAGGAATCATTGTTACATTTTCCTCACTTGCAGAAATGTTGGGAATGTAATCATGGCTGTCAATTCTAGCCTATTGTTTCAGTGTCAAAATAAAGTATGGCTGATTGTCCGTAAGAGCACATAATTTTGCAAATCAGGTTGCAGGAGAAAATTATTTTAAAATATTGGACTTGATTTGATTGCACTAAAACCCATTCATATTTTATTATTTTAGACTCATTTTTTTAAAACAGAATTATCAATGTGTGTGTGTGGTGTTTTTTTTTTTTTTCCATTTTAAGAAAGAAAATTAATACAGCTATGATTATTCTTACAGGGGTCGAAGTAGTCCTATATATCCTATATTTCCTATATTTTTCAAAAATGTCCTATATTTCCTATATTCCCGTTTTATACCATATATATCTTTTAAAAAGAACTGTAAATAAACTTTCTGACATCGAATTTTTCGTTGAAAGTACGTGCCCAAACGAATTTTAAATTAAAAAACTCAAATGACTAAATTCTACAACAGGCATCTTCTCTCATTAGCTACAGCAATGTGACGTCATTCTATAGTGGGTGGAGTTTCGAGAACTAGTGCTGGTTTTAGTATAGTATGGTATAGTTGGTTTTAGAATTTTGCATTTGGGAGGGGGGGGGATGCAACAGCCGTTTGTTTTGTTTTCTATCATGGTTTTTGTTTTTGTGGGTGTATTTTTGTGTTCAGTGCATTTTCTAATCGGAATGTTCTAATTTTCTTTTTGCAATCTTTTCTTTTTGTGGAATTTTGGGATCGTGGAATGGTTAGTTCCTTATGATGTTAAAACGTATTTTGTTGTAATAAATGGAATTATAATGGCGAAATCGCATCGCTTAACGTTTCGTGTGGAGTTGTTGAACCAGGAGGACATTAATTCTTCAAATTTTGGTGCATGGTGCACTTAAGGAAAAGATGATTTTACCGCTTTTTGCCATTTTTCAGTGCCCATAAACAATAGTGGATTTTCGCAATTGAGGCAGCATGCCAAAACATTCAAGCATAAAGAAAAACTCTCAAAAACGTCAGAAGGATCCTTCCCAAGCTCTGTTTGTTCTTAATACAAAGGATACAAAGGGGGGGGGGGGTAAAGGGTTCAGTTTAGATATAAAATCTAAGAGCAGTGGAATTAGTACTTGGGTCATGAGTGAAAAAAAAAAAAAAATAAATAAAAATTATCTTTGTTCAAATTTTGGTTAGTTATTTATTCTGTAAAGTACACTTTTTTCAAAAATTATTCTTTCAACTACAGGGAAGTCATTATAGATGTAAGGTATTTTGTTTGAAGTTTTTTTTAAACAAAATCATCGATAAGAATAACTGAATAATATATGATATGTATTATTTCTTTTTTCATAGCAAAAATATTCATATAATGTGTCCTATATTTGTCCTATATTTTTTGTGGAAAATGTCCTATATGTGCAAAGTCGGTCACTTCTACCCCTGTTCTTACAACATGGCTACACATTTCTCTTCTGCATTTTAAAATCATGCTGTTTCTTAAATCTTATGTGCAAATACATATTCAGTCTGTGCTCTTGTTACTTTTCAGGATCCAGAAGTCAGACAAGTTGGTAAGTTTTGAAATTAAAAAATATATATTTCATGTTTTGTTTTTATTTTAATTGTACATTTTTTGACTTTACTTTTATTCACCATACCTTTTTTTTTTTTTTTAAGTTTGTCTCCTGTGATGTTTTTTATTGGTTCCAAGGTTGTTCCTCTGTTAGCCAGTGGCTACTATTCATAATTCCTAGTCTAGAGTTTTACGGCCTTGGCAATGCCCATGACCTTTGTATGTGTATAATGTGTTAATGTTATAGTCAAGATCAATATCGAAATGCAGACAAGCAATGAAAGGATAGCTAAAGAGTCCTTTGGGACCAGCTGCATGCTTGAGCAGGGCTTGCCATCTACATCTGTTTTGAGCCAATTTGGCAGGAACCAGTAGTGTTGTCATAAATTAATGCAAATTGAAGATTCTTTTGTTGTGACAAAATGTGTTAAAGTAAAAACTTATTTTCTACTGTTAGTGATTGAAAGAATTGTTTATCATATCAGGGGTTTTGGGGGGGGGGGGGAGGTAGGATCAATTGGTTAAGTTGTAATTTCTTACCTTCTTGAGCATTTTCGTGTGATCTAGTAGAAACCGAAAAAATTGTTGTTTTTTTTTAGATCTATAAATAGTTGACCTTGGAAGCAAATATTAAATTTAAAAAAATTAATTATTTCATGTCTATCGCTAATTATTGTCACATTGATATGTTTCACTCGTAACTAGGTTCACATTCTGCTTTACTTTAAATTTTTAGACACGTATAACATAGCACTATTCAAATTGTTCTGATTTAATTTTCCCAAAACAGTATTTTAGGCCTTCTTGTGAATAAAAGGCATTTATTTATTTATTTTTTATAAAATTGCATTCCAGAAGTGGTGAAAGTAACCAGAAAAAAATTGAAAGCAATGATGAAGCAGATACATGCATATTATAATTCAAAGAAAAAAAAAAAACTCGTCCAAAAGGAAAAGAATTCAATTAAGATATGCCTTGCAATTGCAGTTTTACTCTTTATGATTGAAAATATACAATAAAAATTTCAGTATAGTGTTATGATCATTGAAAATTCTGCACTGGTTATGCAAATTTCTGCATCCAAATTCTTGAAATTAAAAAAAATGCTATTAAATTGGTTTTTAAAAAGAATTTACTGTTATGTGTGAGGCTAAATTTTATTAAATATAAATACTTTAAAGCAGTGGTGCCCAACCTTTTCTATTCGAGGGTTACATCTGACATATTTTTGAGGGCCAGAACACACATAAAATTTCAAAATACTGTCAAACCTCTTTAAACCGCCAACCTTAGCGACAGGTTGAAAGTTGAGCATGGTGGTTTAACAAGTTTTCCCCAAACTTGCATAAATGCATGTTTTCATGAAAAAACATTTGAAGGCATGTATTTTCCTTTCCAAATGAAGTTTAAAAAATAACAGCCATTGGATTTCCAGCAGTATGTCACGGCTCATAGACAGTTCTTTGATTACCTTTTTTTTTCTTTTCTTTTTCCAGAGCTTGAAAAGTATTTATCTCAATAAATTGATGACTTGTGAATTGGTATTTATTCTTAAACTCATAAATTAGAATTTTTTTGTGCATGCTAAAGATTGCTTGCGACATCTTACCAGAAGGAAGCAAAAGAACACCACGTTATAGAATGTTGATACAAATTTGTTTGCTGAAGTCTGCACACAGTGTCCAAACGCAAGTTAAGCCTCAGAATCCTCCCCCGCTGACCAAAATAGAAAAGGGGGGAAAATGAATGCTTTTGTAACAGTAATGAAATGACAAAATGAAAATGCTGAAAAAAGTGGGGGAGCAGATAAGAGATCCGTTTAAATTGGTGGAGCTGTTGGGGACAATGCTTCTTGGTAACAAGAAGGTGGATTAATCAGAAAAAGGGATAAGAAAGCTGGACAATTTTGTTGTGGCTAATGTAGGTGCATTTGTATGGGGCAGTAGTGGCAGGTATGTGTGACATTCATGCTTTCCCTCTGTGGCTTCTCATAGACATTCACTCTCCTAAATGGCTTACCGCCAAGTTTGAATTGCTTGACATGGTATTTCAAGATGGCGGTTTAAACAACAGTATTATCCTACCAAGTATGCAGTTTTCCTTGGAAATCAATAGCAGTTGGCAGACGGCGAGGTGGCCGTTTAAGGATTGAATTTGTATTGTATTCCTATACTGAATGTTTTTTAACCACATTTTTTGGCGAACAGAGGGGGGGGGGGGGGATAACAGGGTTTGACTGTATTAAGATTTTTCTAAATAACTTGTGAAAAAACGGAAAAGGAAAGAAAATGACTAACCAATAACTTGTTGTCATTACTATGCTTTTTTTTATTAAATGCATTTGTTTCAAAGACCAATTTCTAAATATTTGGCTTCAAATTTGCAACATTTTCATTAATCGTGCTTTTCAATTTGCAACATTAAACAAAATCATTCGCCACACAGATCAGCTTTGTAGATCATAGGTTGGGCGCCCCTGCATTAAAGGAACCATGCTTAGTAAGCAATAAATAAATACCTTTGTGTCGAGAAATAACAGGAACTGTTTATTTGTGCTAAACAACGTTGGATATTTCCTGTTACATGCTTAGTAAGGTTGAAATTACACTTAATTTATGTAATAAAGATTAGAATTTTAACCTGTGCTTGATTGATAATGTATTCATTGTTTTAGAGCCTGTGACCACAAAAGGCGATTATTTCTGCAAGGTAAGCACTTTCTTATCTATTGTGTATTGTCAATGCTGTAGTTGGAAACATATAGAACTTGAAACTAATTTTCAATATTTGAAATTTTAATTGCAGTAAAAACCAAATATTTCAGTAAAAAATTCAACCAAAAAGATGTTCAACCAAATTCCCCGCATTCAACCGGGGTCAGCCAACTTTTCATTGAATGCTATGAAAAAACTTGAATGGAAGTAGAACCAAATCGTTAAAACATTTCTAACTTATTTAATATAAAAATATTAATATCATATATGATCTGAAAAAATTGAATATTGGTTTTAAAATTTTGATAATATTTTGTTTTAGTCTTAGTAAGTGATCTTTGATCTCTGAAATGTTTTACAAGTGTTGTTCCTATAAATCATAGAAGTTTAAAGGGGGTTTTGAGTCATTTAATCCTTTCATAGCTTCATTAAGCAAAAGTGCAATTCTAAATTTGACTTTCAGATCTTCACTTTTGCTGTCTGAGGATACTACTAAGTCTGGTATTTCTGTAACTGTTGAGATACTACAATTTGCATCATAATCTGTGAATTCTTCAAAATGCAAATCAATATCCAAAAAATCATCAATATTCAGTATATTAACCACTTGATCAGAATCCCCATCCAATATTAATGGAAATCCATATCTCATGAGACAAGGAAAGATGCAGTTTTTTTGTTACATTTTTATCACGGGGAATGTGAAGTACAGGGCCTCAAACACATTAATCTTTTTTCATATGCATTTTTCAGTGAGTTGAATAAATATGTGTAAGAATGGTTCAAATCATGTTTATGGTTTCAAAATAGGTATGATTTGTTATTAAAAAACAAGCTGTTGTGGGCACCACATGACTTCTTTTTACTCCAATTTAATGATTTTTAATCAGCACTTAAAGAAACACCAACAGCATAACCTTACCTGATTCGGGGGGGGGGGGATCATGGTATACTCTTAACATCTTCTGAAGACAGTCTGAAATTTTCGTAAACTATGAGGAAGCCCCCTTCCCGTTAAAAAAATTCAAATTTGCATACAAAAATCATCAAAATAACCCTTTTTAAAGTTTTTTTTAAAAAATAATTTTTCAGTTTTAGAATGTATTGTCAGCCCTAAATTTTCGGAAACGGCAACTCAAGATTTTTGAAAATTTCAGAGCACAAAATACACCTTGGTCAATGGTCGTGTTTAAGAATGTAGTCTCACGTATGGCAATTTTCTTAAACTTAGGTTAATATTTAATTAAAATAATAATTAAAATAAATCACTTGGTTTGACCCCTGGGATTCATCTTGTAAAAGCCTTGAAATAATAGTGTGTCATTTCCAGTTCTAATAGTGAACTTTGAATTTGTGCTAAAAAAGTTTAAATCCTGTTCAAACTTACATATCGACTTTGAACGGTATGTCAGATACAAGTAGATAAAACCTATAGGGCTTCTTGATATTTTTAGTGGAACTTTAAAGTTATAGATCTGGGCCTGAAGTGTCAGCATAAAAGTTGTTATTAAACTTTAACTAAATGACGTAACTAAAAAGTTATTGCATGTTAATTATAATGAAAAAAACATTAAGATAATAGCTTCTTACGACGGTTAGTGCTCTTTTTTATATTTTATGCACTGATATCTCAGTAAAGAAGGTTCATTTCATTCATGTATCAGATTATGACACAGCCATCTTATATGCAGGAATATACTATTAAAACTTCGCTTAAAAATTCGGCAAAAATCTACTTTAAATTTAAATATTTTATGAATATAGTTCGGACATTGATAAATACTCACAGGCTGATTCAGTTATAGAAAAATCGGAGGTGCACAAGTACGTTGCAGTCTCAGAGTCTGATACAAGAACTAGGGATACATTTCAATCGGATTTGGGTTCATCTTTTTTTTTTTACATTGAAAGAACAAACAACAATATTTTGTCATCCAAAAGCTTCATTGTTTTTGTTATAGGTAGCCCTTTTGTAAGAAAACGCACCTTTTGCAACAGTTTTCATCTAATACTGCTTACGGGAACCCTTAGCATAATGAACTTTCACGCTACCACGAAACTAAAATTTTAAGCTTCTTGCATGACACAAAATCCAAAACACTGATTTAAACTAATTAACTATTTACAGCACATTTACAAATAACTCAGCCCAAACAAAAACACAGTCTAAAAATCACGACAGAAAGGAATAATTTACATAGATTTTACAAAAAAAATATTTGCACACTCAAATGCTTAATCAATTGAAGCGATGCCTGCAGCTCTGGAAATAGTTTCATAATAACTATCGGTCGATTAAATTTGTTGCATAAGAAGCGTTAGGGCGGCAGACACTTCTTCGTTACTTTTCATTTTTTGGGACCTGGAAAACGGTTTGCCTTATAAAAACTGTCTCAAGCAGAGCTATATATCAATAGAAAAATGACATGTAATGCAACAAAAAAAGGAATTCAAAAATTATTTACTTTTTCTTATGGTTTTTGTTCAGGTTTCTTTTTTTTCAAGCAGTCATTTTCACTGCTCAAATGCAATGAAACTTATAACAATTACAAAGTACTGTCGCAGATTAAGAAGGGCAGTTGTGACCATCACCCCCCCCCCCCCTCCTTGTATCCACCCCTTCATGTTATGCCCAAAAAAATTTGAATTGAAAAAAAAAATTACTTTGATTAAGTTTTTAATTTTTTAAAGCAAACTTTCAAATATTGTTGTGAGTCTGGGGAGAAGGGGGGTCATGACTCCCCTAACCCCCTCCCCTTATATCCGCCACTCTTCCACTGTGTGTATATATGAATTCATACATTTATGTTGCAATTGAAATCTGTTGGATAGCTGTGCCAACAAAATAATAAACTACTTTAAATTTTTCTAATAGGTTTGTAACAGCCACATGAACTCCGAAAATATGTGGATCTCGCATGTTAATGGAAAGCGTCATCTGAAGGTATCTGTTTTTTTTTTGTTTTTAATATTTTTTGTAATTCTCTGCTATTATCTAAATTTTATATCTCATGCATTCATGCACAAGGTTGAGTTAAATTAGCTTGAAATTGTCAGAAAGGGGGGGGGGAGGGAGCCGAGTCCATGAGAAGCAATGACCAAGGTACTCGAAAGTGACTTTCAAAGTAGTTTTGAAAAAGCACCAAAATGTTGTTAACAAAATGAAAAACTTGATAGCACATCATGAGGCGCACATTTCATAGTATCGAAATAATCTAACACTGAATTACAAAAGACTCTTACCTCTTAATGAAAACACTGATGATTGGGTGTGAAAAATTTTTCTTCCTACTACTTGTTTTTCATATCACTACACAAAACTGAAATGGCGACCGATGGAGCAACCAAAACACGAGCATTGTTGCCACGACATGCTCGTCAATTTCCCACATTCACACGAATTTACCTTCCCAGATGACAAGAGAGAGCAAGGGGTGCCCAAGGGGTACAACCTTCCCCTACTCTATTATTTTATTACGTTCTAGCATCTTCTACTTCTTAATGGTATTTCACATCTTTTCGTTAGTACCATTAGAAAGAACAGAATTTTTCCTATAAAAACAAGTTTTTTTTTTTTTCTGATAGTGTTCTTTCAGATAAGGATGAAAAAAAGTGCTTCAAATATTATGCAAGTAACGAATTACCATGTTGGGTTAAGGTTACAAAAAGTTTTATTGCCTTGGAAGTCTGAAATTTTGGGAACTTTAAGTACTTTTGTTTGTCAATACTTTCTAGTATTTTTGTGTGTTTGAGTTAATTGACTTTTGTGTGTAAGGCAATGTTAAACTCTTGACAAAATGTAGTGGGCAAAGTAATTTTTTCCTGGATTTTAGAATGTAATAAATTCTGAAAAAAAATTTCATTGGTTCGTACTTCATCGTCCAAATTTCAAAATTTGGACTATTTTCAAAATACTTGTTTTTATTGGGTTACAGTTACAAAGCGTAGATATTGATGCTGTAAAAAAAATTGTCATCCAAAGTAGAGATGCATCGATTAATTGCCACTTTGCAGATTAATTACAATTCTCCAAATTTTGCCGATTAATCGGCAGATTTTTTTAAAAGGTATTTTTTCTAGTATACCTTTAATAAGAAACTATGATGAACATTTATTAGCAATAGATAAATTAATTTTCTGCAAACATTACTATATTATGTAGTAGGAAAGTGTTCAGAGTAGAAACAAAACAAATAGTTGAGAAAGTTCAGAAAACTGAATGAAAAATTGAGAATAACCCTCACTGCTGATTATAATCATATGTCACTATGTTGAATAAAAATGTTGAATTTACGGACTTTTAAGTTGAAACGGGAAAAACATGAGTAAAAAAATACCCCCCTACCATATATTTGTAATAAATAAAAATAACTTTCGATCCATTATCAAGTCAATATTTATCCCTTCCTGGGCACCTATCTCCCTCTCTTTTCACATACCTTGCAGCTACTTTTTTTAAAAAAATGCTATTAATATTATTTTTATTTATGTTTTTAACCAACATAAATATAACAGAAATAAACAAATGTCTATGTGATACCATTGCAACCTCCGCTTAATTCTCTCCAACAAAAAAGAAAAAATACTGATGCTTTTGTTTCATTTTCAAAGAAAAAAAACAGGACCATTTCTTTAGTTTATGTTCATTATACTCTCTGCTTTTGATGACACTAAAATTTTTTTCCCAGTTATTTTGTTCCTTGTAACTATACATATGATTAATCATACATTTTATGACTTAGGGTTTGGTGGGGTAAGTGGTCATAAAATCGCAGGTTTTCAACTTAGGTGGATAATAAATACAACATTCTTTAAACACTTCAATTTTTTTTATTGTTATTTTACATTGTATTATTAAAGAACACGGTACATTGAATTTTAGGAAGAAAAAACATTGATTTTGATAGTTTTATAGCACTTTCTTTTCCTTATGTTTTTATGACCACTTTACCCCATGGGGGGGGGGGGGAAGTGGTCATAGCATGGGGTAAAGTGGTCATATTTAAAAATAGATGCAAAATCATTGTAAATAACCCTAAAACTTGTATATTTCTGTTGGTTTTTATAGTTACAAGTATATTAACTAGTACATGCGTGTACGAATATATTCGTGTCGTGTTATACACAAGTAAACACGTTCCTATATGAGTAGATGCATGTATACATCAGATATATGCATCCACGTGCCTACTCAAGTATATACGTGTATATACGAGTATATAAGTATATATATGAGTACATAAGCATGTATACGTGATTACCTACAGGAGTGTGTGCGTGTCTACATAAGTACATACATGTCACGTGTATACACGTGTCATGTGTATACGAGTATATACGCGTAAAAAGGAACATCATATGCTCGTATGCACTTGTATCTCAAGAAAATACGTGCATACTTGAGTATGTATGTGTAAAGTAGACGTATATACGCATATATAAGTGTACATACATACATATACGGGTATATACGAGTTAATTCGTAGATACATCCAGTGCGTCTTTGGGGTATGTATCTACTCACGTATGAAAGTTTTTCAAAACTTTCGTTATTGCAACAGAGAGTGCTTTGTGATTGCGAAACACATTTATTACAGCTGCAGGCCGCAAATTTCATCAATCGCTTTAAAACTTTCTTGAGACCTAAAATGTTGTGTAAAATTGTCTTTGTGTAATAAATTTGACTTTTTTTGCATCCATCAATTTCTGGCTTTGCGTGCATGTAGCGGGTCAGCATTGTGTTTGTGACCGTATGTTCCTTATGATTCTTGCTTCTTATCCTCCCTTCTAACACCTTTTAATAATTTGCTCAAGAGTTTAAACCCAACCTGTATACTTATATTTCTTATGCTTGTATGTAAATGTCTACATGAGTACGACCGCGTATATTACGTGTCTACCTGAGTATATAAGTTTTCATGTATATATGAGTATAAGCGAGCATATACGTGTATAGTAGAATGTATAGCTGTATGGATAAAAAATACTTAGACCTACCCATATACGTATTTATTGGCGCATTTATGTGAATACGCTTATGTATGTGCCTAAATGAGTATTTATGCGTATATATAAGTATATACTCGTATTTTCAACCCTGATTACTATAAAAACAATACATATTAAGTAAAACTAATATTTAATCAGTATCTGCCTTATACTTAAAGATTAAGTGACATTAGAAGAACAATATTCTTTAAACCTAATATTATGACCACTTCACCCCATCTTACTTAAATTGTTCTAAAAAATTACCTAAAATAGATTCAGCTAACTACTAATGAATAAGAGTTCTTGAGACATGTAGGAAGCTTCCTGTACAGTCAATCTGTTCCTAATTCTAACAAACAAAATTTCCCAAGGAAGTTAAAATAGGTGTTTAGATTTTAAAATTTTTCATATTCACGCAAAAATATTTTTTTTTTACCAAATAAAATTTTGCCAGTTTTAAAATTTTGTATTCAAAATGTAGTTTCTAACTGCCCTACTCTAAAATAAAATTTTCACATTCATTCGAACATTTATTTCCAAGCTATAGCCATTTATTTGATGTATGACCACTTATCCCATTGACCACTTTCTCCCACCAGACCTTACTCTTTAAATTATAAATTTTTGATCCAACAAAAAATTTGTTATCATTAAAAATCATTGGATATAAAAAGAACATGTACATACGTACCACCCATGTCCTAAGTGTCCATCAAAAGCTCTCACTAGGAAAAAAGCCAGTTTTCAATGCGCTGTAACTCCTTCTTGTCCCCTTCATTCTTCTTTTTGTTAGTATCATTAGAAAAAACAGATTTTTTTCCTATAAAAATAGGTTATCTTTTGGATGGGATGTTTCTTTTGGTAAGGATGAAAAAATGAGTTTTTAAATACTGTCAGTCAATCACAAGAAAAGCTCATTCTGCAATATATAACGGATTTTGATTGGCATGGAAACTAGTTTATAGTAATTTTACAACTACTATTTAACAGGAAGTTTTTTTTTTAAATTCTTCCTTTAAAAAAGTTAGTAAGAAAGTTAAATATGAGAGAAACAAAAAACATCTTGTTCTGTCGGTTGTTTTTCAGCCTGTTTCAAAAACAAGATATTTTTCTGTTTCTATCATATTTAATTTGCAAACTAACTTTTTAAAAGAAGAAAACTATTTTGGACTAATAATAGTTGCAAAATTACTATAAACCTTAGCCATCGCCATTCGTTATATATTGTAGAATGAGCTTTTCTTGTGTAAGAAAAATAATATTTCAAGTATTTTCATCCTTATCTAAAGCAACGCCATTGAGGAAAAAAAAACTTATTTTTATAAGAAAATGTTTTTTTTTTTCTAAGTAATCTAAGGAAAAGAAGATTGAAGGTGACAAACTTGAGCTACAGCTCATTTAAAACTGGCGTTTTGTTTCATGTGAAGGATTTTGATGGCCACTTTTGGATGACAACTTTTTTTACAAAATCAATGTTTAGGTTTTGTAACTGTAATCCATTAAAACAAGCATTTTGACAATAGAACCAGGGGAGTTCTCATTCACCCTTGGTTCCCAAATGGGTATACTCCATATATCCAGTATACTCTCAAAATTTTTTTAGACATATTATGTATATGATTGCATACTTTTTGTCGTCACTTTTTTGTTCAAATATAGTAGTTAGCCTTTTTTTGCGCTTGTATAAAATTTTTCCTACTAAAGAATTACTAAGTGTCTTTTAAGTAAGGTAAGTTCTACTGAGGGGCTGTAGTTGTACTAGTTGACGGGAGTGGAGGTATAAAATTGCCGAAGAAAGTAGGAAATTGCTATCTCATTTTAACCATTAAACACTAACTGGAAAGTATAAATCGTTATATTATTACTTTGGCAAGAACCACTAGTCACTTGACAGGGAATAACTCAAAACAAGCGTATAGAAAAAGATATCCCTTTAGATGATTTGAAAAAAAAAAATTAAGGAGAAATGTCCCCATAAGTCTCCCAACTTCTCCAAATGTTTATGCTTTTGAACTTTTTATCTCTTTAGCACCACAGAAGAATGTTAATGGCTAATATAATACTTTTTTTCTCTCCCAATAAAAATAATAGCCATTAAACAGTCTGAAATGGAAATAAAACGGGGAGCGCCATTTCGAAAGAGTGGGGACATAACGGGGACAAACGATGGTCATATTTGGTTTCATGGGATCATTTTACATAAATCAGTAAAATTTATGCCAAAAGCCCCCCCCCCCCCCCCCCCCCCCCCACGCAGCAAAGTGTAACTGGCAGTTTACTGTATATATTTAAAATTTTTATTTTGATTCCTTGTTTTAATTGCACAAAATGTGCAACTAGCAAATTAAGTAATGAGCAATACTTGATTAAATTTTTAGCCTTTTGTTCTATTGCTATGCTGTTTTAAATTGATTTCAATTGAAGATATTAGGCATTAATACAAGTATATGGTTTTTTATTTCAGAATGTAAACAAAGCACCTGGAGGTAAGTAAAAATATTCTCGAGATTTTTTTAAAGTAAATAAATACTTGAAGATGCTTTTTGTATTTTTAGCCCATTAACAATTTAATTAAATATGCACACAATATTTCAACTGAGGAAGCAATTCTGTTACTGTATACATTTATGTTTTATCAAAAATAAATGTATACAGTCGTCCCTCGCTACTTTGCTACTTCAAGTTTCAACTTTCACAACTTCACTACATTGCGTTTTCTTTTTTTTTTTTGAGCAATCACGATTGCTTATTGTTCTCACTTGACTGTTTTTGGTGTTCCTATGATTTTATTTTCCCACCAGCACCCTCCGCAGCATCACTGTCGACCAGCTCCTCACGATGCTGCACCTCTAGCTAGAACAGTGTCCAGGTTGCGTCAATATCCTACACCTACATGCATACATACATGCACCTATACACACATATATATACAGGGGCGGACTGGCTGACTCTGACCCAGTCGGCAAAATAATACTTTGGCCCACTTCTGTAAATTAGTCGAGCAACAACATTAAACTACCACTAGTTCCTATTTTTCTTTAAGTTCCTAAACCAAGATTTAAAGTTCTAAAATAGAAAATTATGAAACGTAAAATATAGCTTACACTGACACATTTTTTTATGTGCCTTGAAGGGATACTTATGTCATAAGACTGAAAAGGCACACCTTTAGGCTTCTATACTGACAACATAGGAAGGACACGAGGAAAGAGATGAGGAACCAGGTAAATGACACCGGAAATTTTTTGAAATTGGTTGATCTATATAGGCCTAAGAAAAGAATCGGGACACAGGGTTCTAGTTCCCTTCCAAGCGATATTTTCAAAGTTGATGTCAAAAAACACAATTTTACAATTTTCGGTAGTGTTCAGTGGAGGGAAAACAAGGGGTTCCTTACAATTTTGTTTTCTTCACTTTTTTTTTTTTTTTTTCAAAATTGAAGTCCATTTTAGTCTATCTTTGTTTACAATAGAATGTCGGGGGATCTTCCCAGAAATTCTCTGAAATGGGAAGTTTTAGAAATGCAATTTTAGGCTACCCTTAGTAAAATTAATGTAATGTTATGGAACAGCATAGGGAGCTCTCTGCAAAAACGTTTAGAGTTTGAACTATTAAAAAATGCAAAACTAACTTTGGTCACTTTTGAGGGAATAGGAGGGTCAGTGATCTCTAGGGCTCGACCGATGGCATTTTTTGGCCAATGGGCCGATGCCGATTGTTCAAAGATGGCCAATGGCCGATGGCCGATTGTTTTCCTCCAAATGGTCGATGCCGTTGACCGATGGCGAAAAAAAAAATCAAACAGAAATAAATTGATAAGATTGTCAGGGATTTAAAGGATCATTCATTCATTTCACTTTACTTCCTTTCTACTAATAAGAAATTGTACTCACACAAAAAAAAAAGCAGATTTCGATCTATATTTCTATTTTACGATTACTAAATTTATACTTCACAAGTTTTTTTTCCCCACATCTGTACATGCATATTTCCCTAAGAACATATAGATGACCGAAATATCCATTTTGAACGCCTCCTCAGCTAATTATCGCAAATTCTCTTGTGATGTCTTCGTGCGCATAAAATTGCATAACTCAAAAACGTTATGAAATAGAAAGTTGAAAACTCATATGTACGTAGTATGATCTAAAAGTTCGAGGACAAGTTTTATAAAACCTTACCCTGAATCATTCACATTACCGAAGCACATCTACCTACAAAATAGTCAGCTTGAACGACTATGCACTTCTGCCAACATTCGTGTAGCTTTTAGAAGCACTCCTGGAAGATATTTTTCGTAACCTCCTGCAAGGCCCCTTGCGCTGCTGGTTTAACTTCATCGTGGGAAAGAAGGCGACTTTCATGTTGAAGATGCACGGTTTGATTGGTCAATACTCTGATATGTCAAACAAATAAAGTAACGTTTCGTAGTGGTTAGCTCCACGTGACTTTTACCTGTTTCCAGCAAAAAAACATTTGCATGGACGCCGCTTTCTTCTGCCAGGAGAAGATAAGGCTGCATCATAGAAGGTAGCAAAAAATGGCTTCAAGGCGTGTTCCCAAAAGTTATATGAACACTGGCAGAAGTACATAGTCCCTACCAGTGTTCAACAGGGTTCGTACGGGTCATGGAAATCCTGGAAAGTCACGGAAAAAAAATTAACAGAATTTCAGACCTGGAAAAGTCATGGAAAAAATTGAAATTTTCATTGAAAGTCATGAGATTTTTTTTCAAGTCATGGAAAAATGTCCTGGACAAAGAGAAAGGAACAGTAGCTAAAGGAGCATTAAAAATCTTGAGTGATTTAACAGTATAGCATGTAAAAGATATTAAAAGCGGAAAAGTGAACGTTTCAAAAATCAAATCTGAATTTTTAAATCTCATTGCATCCACTTCTGTCGCAGCCGCTTGCCATTTTTTGCGATGTGATTTTACTGCTTGGACATCACTTATTTTGAATTTTTTGTTATTTTCAACACTTCTTATGTTTTATATTCTGTAGTAGCAAAATTTCACGTTCTTAGTTTCGCCACGCCCACTCAAAAAAAAAAAAAAAAAGCAATTCAATTGCATGCAAATTCGATTCCATCACTCATAAGGACTTCATTATTAAATTTATCAGAGTTTATCTTAATTTGTTGAATGTTTTAGAAAATAAAGATCTATAAGTCAGGCGATAGAATACAGAAAAAGAGGAATTCCAATGCTCTAAAACAGTAGTGCCCAACATACGGCACGCAAAACTAATCCATGCGACCCACTACTACGTTCAATGTGGGTATTACAAGTGTTCTGGAATTCCTGAACCTATTAATTTATAAGCATTTGAAAATATGCAAATTTGTAAACAAAACAAATATACTTTTGAAGCAGAAGATTGATTCATTATTGAATTTTTTTTTCAAAAAAGATCTGGTTTAGAAACATAAAGAACTAAACTATGTGGCTTTACTTTAAAGAACCAAAATACTGTCAAGTTACGTGGATGATTAAAGGCACTGTTGACACTAAAAGAAAACTTTTGAAGCAAATTTATTGAAACTTAGTGATTGACTCATTCAACCTTTGTCCCATTCAATATCATTCTGCGTGTTAAAAAAAAAAAAAAAACATTTAAGCATCATCGTATTTGTTTCACTGCATTTTTACTTTACGAAAATTTATATGTTGAAGACAAATAAGAATAATTTTTTAAGTGTGCACTTATATTTTTTCCATTACGAGTAAGTGCTTCAATGAGGCTGTGGCATTCATATAGACATTTTGCTAATGCTCATTTCCAAATATTACCAAGTTTGAGATTAAAAACTGCTATTCTCTTCGTGTAACGAGGTCATAGAAATTTTCATTGAAGTCATGAAAAAGTCTTGGAAAAGTCATGGAACTTTTTTTTATCCAAATAGAGTATGAACCCTGGTTCAAGGTGACCTTTTGAAGGTGGATGTGCTTCGGTAATGTAAACTATTCTGGGTAAAGTTTAAAACAGCTAGTACCCAAACTTTTGAATCGTACTACGTACAATCTGTATAGAGTGTAGTTATGCTTCTCCTTTTCTGACTGCTGTACAATGAAAGAGAAAGAACAGCCAAAAAATAAAAGAAAAAAAAAAGAAAGAAAGAAAGAAAAACAAAGAGACTGTTTAATAACCAATTGATTTGTTTTTTTTTAAATTGAACATTCAGTAATATTGTAATAATGTGGATTTAGGTACATTAAACATAGTTAAAAAACATTAAATTATGTTAGATAAATAAATACCTTTGTGCTGAACAGTAAAGTAAGACAAAACAATGTTAGAAGAAGCACAAATTTGCAAATTTGTGCTTCTTCTAACGTTGTTTTGTCTTACTTTATTAAATTATGTTGTTTAATCATTAAAAAAAAAAGCATAAAACTATGAAACCGTCAACAAACTATGCAATTAAAGTGGAAAGATTGCACGTAGACATTTTTCAGTCATCAAATTAAACAAAAATGGTAACAAATAAATTACAATATTCAATCAAAATTGGAACATTTTTATACTTATTTAAAATTTATGAATAGAAAAGTTTGAATTTTTCATAAAAGCTATAACAGTGACATAAATTTTGCGGAAAAAAGAAATAGCCATGAAAAAAGCGAGGTTCTTAAAACGCAGCTACAATAAACAAACTCAATATTTACATCAAGTTAATAACTGAACACATATAGGTACTACTTGATCTAATGTTTACACATATATTATTGAACAATTTGATTGTTTAATTTTTTATGAAGCTTTACAAACAAGTTCAAATTAAATTTTTCAATTTAACAATAATTTTTTGAAATTTAAAAAATTGCATAATAGAAAATCCTTGAAACTTTTCTATAAAAAACGAAAATATCTTATTCTTTGATTTTATATAAATACATAAAAATAGTTACTTACAACAGAAAAAAAATCGATCGCTATTAATGATGCAAAACAGATGGCGCATTACGAAATATAGGTGAAACAAGTATGAGAACTACGCAAAAAGACATTTCTTGACTAAAATAAATAATCGATAAATATTTAAGAAATGCTTGAAACAATGAGGGAGGGTTAGGGGGATCACTCTCTGATTTTGGAGTAACTCACACTTCGGCCTCATTTTTACTTCCTTTTACAAAAAAGGAAGTATTGTATTCGCGAAAAAAATTTTACTCGAAAATCAGCTTTAGTTTCCATTTTGCTCACCCCTGAATGAATGTTGAGTTTTTTTTTTAACCCGACCACACGCGGATAAGTGCCTAAGAACGTATAGACCCCCCGAAATATCCATTTTGACAATATCCGAGTTAATTACAACGAATTTTCTCATGACGTCTGTATATAGGTATGTATGTCGCATAACTCAAGAACGGTATGTCCTAGAAAGTTGAAATGTGGTACGTAGACTTCTAGTCGGGTCTAGTTGTTCACTTCCCCGTTTGGTTGCAATCGGGTGTTTTTAAAGGTGCTTTTGCCCCTTTTTTTTGGGGGGGGGGAATCATTGTTAATCTCGATGCAAACTCATGTGGTGTTATAATTTGGCGGACACTTGACGATAATTTGCCAGTCTTTCAGTCGCCTAGTTTTGTTACCAACTTGGTGACAAATTCAGTGATTTAAAAAAAAAAAAAATATATTTTTTAAAAATCTGGTTTTAATTTGACCACTGTTGGTGATATTTAGAGAGTTAACTATTGAATCACATTAAAATTGCCAATAATGGGGAAATAACATTAAGTTGTTGTAAAAAGAAGTCATGTGATGCACACTCGGCTCGTTTTAGTACAGAAACGCTACCACCAACGCCTCGGAAGAGTTTCTGTATCTACTTCAGTACTTCCGAAGAAAAAATTCAAAAGTCTTTTTGATTTCCAAATTATGTCACCATTCAAAACGTCTTTAATCAGTTTCTTACATTAATGCTCTAAATTCTTTCTAAACAATAGATAAAGTTTCAAAAAAAATCTCTAATTTTATGAATGTTATTAGTTTTGAACAACTCAAAAGTACAACTATAGTTTAATTTCAGAAATTGAGGGAGTGGGAGGAGAGGCATGCAAGTATTCTTGGAAATTAAAAAAATAGAGTTAAAAAATATCATAAACATTGAGCAGAAAAACCCTTTCAAAACTTGCACCCGAGTTTGTTTTGAGGTGCAGTGGTGGATTTAAAATATAGCAAATGTTGCAATTGCGCAAGAGGCCTCATAACCATAGGGGCATCGTAGGAGTTACAAAAATGCTTCTGATAAATGTTTTATGACTTCTGTGATAGAGAAATAGGGCCCCAAAATGTATTTCGACGGGCCCCAAACTTGTAACTCCGCCGAAGCGATACAGAAAAGACTGCATTACTGTGATTCATATTACAAATATCGAAAGATAAAAAATTACCATCGGTTCAATGAGAATCTAATAAAATGACACAAAAACCGATTTCGCCATCTGATATTTGTTTCCATGGTCTCCAATTCGGCCATATATCACCAAATGATCGTCAGTCTGAGACGCCATATTAGTTTTGCATTGAAATAAGTAATTAAGAGCCAAAAAAAAAGAGTAAACAGGCTTTTAAGAACACGCGATCGAAAGCAAAAAGGGAAGTGCACAACTGTAACGTACGCACACCCCACATGCGAAAATTTATCCTTCTACAGCTTACCATTTTTGAATTATAACTTATGAGAGATGCATACATACATCCAGCAGCAAGAAACAACGCAATAATTAACTTGTTTGGTACCTGAGAAAGCAGTGTTAAAAACTCTTTCAGGGGTAACTGATAGGGGTGTCACACTGAAATTTAAGTAAACAATTTTATATGAAAACAATAACTCCCTTTACTTTGTATTAAGAAGTAAAACAGCAAAGGTCCTTTTTTTTCAAAAACATCGGCCAATTCCATCGGCTTTTCGATGTTTTTTAAGGCCGATGGGCAGATGTTTCCTGCAAGTTAGCATCGGCCGCCGATGCCGATGGCTAAATTGTTGAACCATCAGCCTCGATGCATCGGTCCAGTCCTAGTGATCTCATTTGGAAGCATCTAAAAACTGAAGTATACTTGACCCAATTTTAAACTACATTTCGTTACTATAATGAATCTGGTGACTCTCCTTCGAAATTTTCCGACATTGAAATTTAAAAAATATAATCTTATATGTTTGGAAACATTGAAAGGAAAAGAGAAAGGTTTCTCCCAAGATTTTTTTTTAAGGGCAGCGTGCCTTCCGCATTTAAGCTAACCTTCGACCCCTGTCCTTGAAACGTCACTCTTTCGTTTCAATCATTTATCCTCAAGAATCTGATTAGAATATCTGAATGCTTTTTGCATTACCTTTAAAACTAAATATCAAAAAGCTTTTTAATATTTTAAAAATAATTACTATCGAAAACACTTGAACTTTGTATGTTCCTAGTGTACCAAAAAGTAAAAGAAGCACATTTTTTATTCAACAAAACTTCTCTACCCTTTTATCTGAAAGTGCACTACCCCTTTTTTGGTCCGGAGGAAACACTAGTTCTCTCTGGGCATTTTTTTCTGAAACTGAAATCAATTTTTGGCTATTGAGCAAATAAAAACGTTACGAAGCTCTCCCATAAAAGTTTCTATAAGTGAAATTCTAAGCTATCTTTAGTGAATTTAAGGGAATGCCTAAGGTTCGAAGACTTTGACAATTTTTCAATATTTAAGGGGGTCCGGGAAACAAAATGTGTCAAATTTTGCATTTTTTTTAAATCATTTAAAAAACTTCTCTTTCTTTTACTGCCTAAAAGGACGTTTGAATCTTGTTTCTATCTTAATTAGAACGAAAGACATAATTATTTTTTTGCATTCTTTTAACTAATATACTTTTAAACTTCAAACACATCTCTCTCCATGATGCAATTTTCCCCGATTTTTTGCATTCAAACTCTTATAAGTCAAGAACTGATAAAGACAAAGCAATGAAATTTGAAGCATATCTTTTTCAAAAAGTTTACTTTGATTTTAATACGGTGAATTTGAAAAAACCATTACTTCAAAAAATATGATCTTTTTTTAAAGTATGTATGAATTTTTCGAAATTTTTCTTGAAATATTTTCTATTTTATTGAATTCATATTTTTTAAATCTTCGAATAAAAATTAAAACTTAGATATTTGTGCATAGTTTTTTTTTTTAATTTCAAAATTGACCAAGAATATTTTGAGTTTTAGCAATTTAAAGCAACCCCATTTTTTTAGAAAACAATAACTAAATTTAAATATATTTTTATAATATTTATGTTATGATTTTGCGAATCAAACTGATGGTGAATCAGTGCAAAAAATTTCAAAACTCTAAATTGTGTAATACCATTTTTTTTTTCAAAATGTGTCCCGGAAAACCTAAAATCTGTAATATACAATTTCCTTCTTAGGCCTTGATGCAAAAACTAAGAACCAGGTAAGTCCAGACTCACTCATTTTTGGTAAGACCTATAAATAACATTAGTGTCCGATCGAAAGGCTTATATCTTTCCCATATTATTTACTAGAAGGCAGAGGTCTAATCTTACATTTGTGACCCATTGTTGCACCAATCGGAACAACCAATTCTCCACAAGCAAAAATGAATATTTAAAAAAGCAAAAATTTAGACTTAACTGGTTCCTGTATCAAAATCCCCTACCTTGTGCATGCCGCTGCTCATTTATCAACATCCCAAAGCATGGCCCACACATTTATAGCAGGGCCGAAGCCACTTTGTCTAGTGGTGCAGACCAATTGTTGTTAAAAGACATACTAATATAAGATTTTAAAAGCTCTTTTTTCGTCCCCGACCCTTTTTCAGGCCGCATTGGACCCTAATTTTTCTGGCCCCCTCCCGTTTCCTCAATGTGGGAGCCATGGACCCCAGAGCTCTAAAAAGTAGAGAGAAAGTTGACAAAGAGAGGAAAGCATTCGCACCTGTAGACTTCGGCTATTTACTTTGGCCACTGGGCTAAGGATGGGAGAAAAATAAACCTGCTTCCAAACATTTTTTTCCCATAGAGTGAACAAATTTCATTTTTACTTCTATTATTACACTTTAAAAAATGTTAGATGTGAATTGAACGTATAAGTTCAATAAAAAATTGCTTTAAGTGGCCCACTCTGCGGTGGGCCCAGTCGGGATTCCCCGACTAGCCGACCTGGCCAATCCGCCCGTGCATATATACATACACCTATACACACATACATACACCTACACACACACCTACACACTCACGTACACACAACTACCCACACACTCATGTCTGCACACAGACACAAACACATATGCCTACACACACATACCCCCCCACACACAACTACCCACACACTCATGTCTGCACACAGACACAAACACATATGCCTACACACACATACCCCCCCCACACACAACTACCCACACACTCATGCCTGCATACAGACATAAACACACATTCCTACATACATACCCCTGCACACAAACACACATAACCCCCCCACATACAAACACATACCCCCCCACATACAAACACACATACCCCCCACACACAAACACACATACCCCCCACACACAAACACACATACCCCCACACACAAACACACACCTACATATACTCACACACTCGTGATTGCGAAAAACATAATTTGAATTCTAGATGACAAAATTCAAACTATTTTTTTAATGCGCTCATATAAAATTTTTCCTACAAAAGAATTACAAAGTATGCCTTTTAAGTAAGGTAAACTCTTCTGAGGGGCTGTTGTTGTATTACTTGAGGGAGTGAAGGTATAAAATCGCCAAAGAAAGTGTAGGGAATTGCCATCTCATTTTAACTGTTAAACACTAACTGGAATGTTTAAATCACTGTATTATTACTAGGGGACAAATACATCTGTAAATGGTGTTCGACAATATACTAGCTTTTTAAGTTGTATACTTAATACCTTTAATGAGGATAAATGTAGAGGAAGGAAGGGGGCACATTACTGTCACTAACTGGCAATTAATTCATCATCAAACAATTTGAGCGATTTCATAGATTAGTAGTAGTGTGTAAGAACTGCATGTGTGTGTGTACTTTGTTTCTGAATAATTAACAATGCGATATCTATCACTTCTAATCTATCACATTTTCTCTTATTTTGTGCATTGGCCAAGTAGTATTGGCAAAGTAAGCAGGGACGACAAGAGGTCATTTAAAACTTCTCCCCCTCTCTCCTTTTCGGCATTTGTTTTTTCTGTAGTTACGAACTAATTGTTCATTACACTGCCTATTTCTTCTGCTACCACGGAGCGATCGTTTTCAACATTGCGCCGTCTCAAGTCCTATTTAAGAAGCACAATGATGCAAGAATGCTTAAATGGATTAGCACAGCTTTGTATCAACAAAGATACAGTTGTACAACCAGATGAAGTTTTTGAAGAACTAACCAAGAAACAACGACGGTTAAACTTTGTATTGTAGACAATAAGACAATTTTATAAGTGTAAATATGCAATGTGGATATTTAGAACTCATCAAGTGTAAGTGATTTTATTGATTATTTTGTTGTATTTTTAAGTGATTTCATGCCATTTTAATGTATTCCTTTTTTTTTTCATTCCTTGAATGATCTTAAAAATATTAATAGCTTAGAGCTTTTGGTGATAAAAATTCGTGTGCATTTTGATTTATTTCATTAATATAGTAAACGAAGTAATAACAAGTATTGATTTCAATTTATTAATTTCAAGTACTTTAAAGTTTATTCTTAACGTGATTTCAATTCTGGCATAAGAACAATTGTTTTTGCAACAGTTTTTGAATAAATTGCAAAACTTATACAATTTTGAGGAATTTTACTAAATAATATTAATAATAATAATAAATGTATATTGATGTAAAGAGAGAGAGAGAGAGAACGCTGATAGAGTGTTGTGAAAAAAAATCGTGCCCCCCCCCCCCTAAAATATTTTCTGGTTGCACCCCTGAGTCCTATATTAAGTAATAGGACTCGACCAATGCATTGGCACCGATGGTTAAAAAATATCGGCATCAGCGGCCGATGCTAACATAGAGAAAACATTGGAACATCAGCCTTTAAAAAAAATCTAAATGCCGATCTATTGCCGACGTTTTTTGGAAAAGAAAGGAATAAAATCTAACTTTCATTTATCTAATTTTTACTGCATAGTTGAAAGTAAGTACAGCATAGGTCCCAAAATCAGGCAGCAATGGAAACACCAATTTTGGATTTCTCAGCATGCCTAATTTTGTGTCACAGCCAAAATTTTCCTAACATGCATGGCAGACACTTATTAAACAATCACTTTGTTGTGAATTTAAAGAATTTTATGCTCCTGAATTGAAATAATTCCTGCATATGTTAGCGAGTGAATCGAGCATTTTTGTATAAGAAACGAAGTTCAAATTTCGGGGGTCACCCTGTGCCGGAGTATAAAATTTCCAACATATTTTCTTCACAAAAAGAAACTAATGTCTGGTTATTTTCCAGATTTTCAAGTTAACTTTGTTAACGCTAACGAAATGAATACTCTCATTTCTTTAACGTTAAGGCTAATAGTCCTTAATTAAAGACTTTAGCTGCAGCAAAAGCTCCTTCGTAAGTGTGAGAAATGCTGAGTTCAAGGTTTGTATGGTAATTAAAATCTTTAAAAGTCTATATTTTTCTTTTTCACTTTTAAAGCCCTAAAGAGACTAGTTTTGTCACTGAATTCTTTATTTATAATTTTATACTTTGTCGCCTTAAAAAAGGTTTT
The DNA here is from genome assembly GCF_026930045.1 of Uloborus diversus. Taxonomy (NCBI): domain Eukaryota; kingdom Metazoa; phylum Arthropoda; class Arachnida; order Araneae; family Uloboridae; genus Uloborus; species Uloborus diversus. The sequence goes on from NW_026557782.1 coordinate 26,247, forward strand.
TTTTCGGTGGGGGAACAGTAATGAAAAAAAAATACGTTTCCTTAAATTATATAATGAGCTTTTCTACTGATTATATTATGATAAACAATTTAAAAAAAAAACAATTTCTCTGCAGCGATTAAGAAGAGCAACTAAAGTAAACAAAATCACGAAATTCAAATATTATTGAATTATTTCTAATACTATTAAGCATTAAAACAAAATTCAAAAAATTACATAAATATGCTTTTATTCTTTCAAGTCAATTATATATTTCAGATAGCTAATGTGCATTTTAATCAGATTCTTCTTAACATGTGCTCTTCACAAACAAAATAAGATTGTGAACTGAGCTTCAAGGGTTTGTGTGCAGCAGCAAGCAGAGGGTGGAGCCACCTAGTTGACGCAAATTACTTATCTAAACACGTCTGTTACAATCCTTTAACACCACGCAAAGTTTTATTTATTCATTTATTTTTGTTTAAACAACACCAGCTCAAAATCTTTTTTGACCTGTTTTCAATTGTATGCCAGTTGTTTTTTTTTTGCTAATAAAGGAAAAAACCCTTTGCAGGTCTGATTTTTTTTTCTTAAATTTTTAATGGTGAACGAGTAGAAAGTAAAAAAAAACTCATTGGTTTACGAACTTGTTTCAAAAGATTTTGCCGTTCCACCAGTCACAAAAGGTTGTGAAACGTTGTTTGAGAGAACGATGTTTGATAATCTTTTTTGAAAGTCAATTTTGCTAATTTTCTGACGCTTTGAACAAATCCAACGCACAGGTAAAAAACTGAAGGCTCCTCTGATGAATGCTCATCTCTGCTAAAAATAGCTCTGCACTTGGTGCAATGCAAAAGCTGTTGTGTTATAGGGTGTACATTAGGGTATATCGAAAAAATTGTTTTTGGAATTTTGAATCGGCCAGGGTGAGAAAAGTTGTCCACAAGGACCAAACAATTACGTTTGAAATTTCAAGTTGATCAGATAATATCTTCATGTGCCGCAAGGCAGTCAAAGTTTGCAAATTGAGCCTACAATGGATTTTTTTTTTCTTTAGGAAAACATTGATTTGTAATAACTTTTCTTCAAATCGGTTAGGGTGAAAAAAGGTACCCAATAGGGTGAAATACTATGATGCAAAATAATATCACAATCCGATGAAATCTTCATGCACCACTTGGCAGTCGAAATTTGCAAATCAAGCCCTAAAATATTCTTTTTACTACGATTGGAAAAAAAAATCTTAACTTTTAAGATCGACCATGGATAGAAAAGTTGCTTCATACAATTAAAATAATTCATATCTGCCACTGAAAGCAATTAATCATGTGATTCGCTATTTACCAATAGCATTTTCATTAAAGTAAGACATATTAAGCCACATAAAAAGTTGACATTAAAAAACAACAAACATTTTTTGCCCAATTAAAATAACATAAAAAAAGGGGGAATAAACTATCCAACATTAGAACAAAAACAAAAAGCTTGGATGGAACAAAATCCTCAAAAACAAAGATTAAATAGTCTTAATACTAGTCGACCCGTGCGGAACTCCGCACTGTGCTTCAAATCGTTTCATAAGGCATTTCGCTCTTTAAGAATTTCAAAGGAAGAACATTATGAAGAAGAACCGAAAAAAAAGTAAGCGCAGAAGAGAAGGCATGTAATTTAAAGACATCAGTAACAAAACCTCGTTAAATACAACGTTGTGATAATTTGATCATAGCTCCCCTTTTAATCGTACATATTTTCAATGCAAACATAAATGTCATTAAAAGTGTGGCTGAGTGGTGACTCGTGAAAAAGCAATAATTGTGCATGTGAAAAAACAGGTTGTGGCAAATACAGTCTTGCACATGTCAGCATCTGACGGGAAAAAAGAAACATTAAAGAGATATTTATTGGCACGTATTCGAATTGGCGCCATTCTGACTAACAGCCCGACACCCCAACAAACCTAGCAATTGCGCCTTCCTTTTCGAAAGCTATTCATTAAAGGAATGCGTAGTAAAAAACAGCAAAAAAGCTTTTTTCCAAAAAAAAATAATAATAATAAGATCATGCATCTGTGTTTTGTCATTAACCAGCATGATACGATTTAAAATTATTCGCAAAGCATGGAATTTGATTAAAGAATGACGAAAATCTCACGTAGCGATTGAAACAAACATTCTAGAGAAGTAATAAATTTGATTGAAAATAAGTGTTTTTATCTTTGAATATTGAACTATTTCACATAGAAGGTTGCTTTAACCATTACGGCTTAAATGCCCTCACATGTTTTTCTTTTAATCGAACACTTAAAATTCAAAACCAAAACCAGTTGAACTGAGTCCGTTCTTAAGTGTAATTTTTCGAACGTAGACAAAATGTATTTTTTTTTTCAGCAGAAAGCAGAGGAGTAGAAAATAATTTCTTGCTAATGAAGTTGATAATACTTTTAATGCTTTATATCGTATTCGCGCGAATAAAAAATTAAAGGTTTACTGAGTGAAACTCGTAGTTTTAATCGGGCGTAGTATTTTTTCATTTGTACAAAAGGTCGAACACTACTATTAGAAACATCTACATTTTAGCATACAATAAAAATGTTTTTCTGCACAAAAAGGATTTCTTTAGGTAAATCTAATACTTTTTTATGCTTACATTATGTTGAGTGGTCTGGATGTAGTCAAAGAACACAGTTCGATTAACAATCAACTTATCCGAATGATAACTGTAGCCTGCATAAAGGAGTCGAAACACCAAGTAGCATTCCCACTGCATTTATTTTATTAGGTGTGTATGTTATGAGCACATGTAATGCGTAACGTTAATATAAATTTGATATTATGTCGGACAGCCCAAGCTTGCCCGAAGTTCAGATAGTTTATAGCCGAACGTTCTACCGAAAAAAAGTTATCAATTAAACCGAACAACTAAGTCCAGTGCTGTTAAGCTTTATTAAAATATGAACACACACAAAGGCTTTTTTTTTTTTGCCGAAAGCGACGTAAAAAATGGAAAACTGCATTAGAACTTTGCTTTAAAAATTGCATAAGAACTACAGGCAGCATCAAGGTTTTGAAACAGCAAGAGGCGATTTCTAAAACTTGAATTTTCGACCGTAAGTCTTTTTTTCGTCATTGGACAGCCTGATAAGTTTTAAAATGAGAGGGGATTAATATATAAGATAAGATATTGAAGAAAAATGTTTTTATTTTTGAAAATTTTTACAATTTTTTATCGCAGGCTGCTTAAACTGTTATAACTTAGATGACAGCACGTGTTCATCATTTAACAGCACGGTTAAAATACAAAATAGATTGAACTATGCTCTTTTTTAAGCGTAGCTTTTCGAATGTAGTAAAAATGTGATAAGCTATTTGTTTTTTAGCAAAAAGAAGAAAAAATATGTATTTTACCCTTCAAATTGAGGTAGTATTTTATTTATTTGTACAAAGAGTCAAAAACTCATTAGAAGAATATATATTTCAATTTACGATTTATTATTTTTTTCTGAACAAAAAACAATTCTATTGTAGTCTGAAATCTTAAACCTGTTACTTATATTTTCGCTTACATTATGCTTTAATTTTCTTTCCAGAGCCAAAGCTTCAAAAAAAAAAAAAAAAAAAAAACCACGTGCAATTTCGAAGTAATTTAGCACAAAATCACTGAATGTTTTCATATCAGCAAGGAGCATTTCCTTCTCATTTATTCTATTCCCTCATAGTTGTTATTCATTTAATTCAGTGTTCATATAATGCGCGATATTTCTCTAAATTTTTTGTTGCAGATTGTCCGGACGGGGCCCGAACACGTAATCTCCTGGTTACGAAGAGAACGCTCTGCTGATCAAGCTATTCAGCTCTGTCGGTCATAGCGCAAATTAAAGTTATAAGTTTGACCGAAAACCTTATTCTGGTTCTTTAAAACAGGTTTTTTGGCTAAAAGAAACAATTTTTAGACCTTGGGTCTGTTTTTCGTCAGTAGCCAGCACCATAAGCTATAAAATTAGCCGTAAATCAAAGAAATCGATCAAGAATTGAGGGAAATTTGGCGTAGAAACCAAAAACAGGCTACAGAAATAATATATAAGGATTCATGTTCCTATTTTTGTCTGTAGTTCTAAAGTTAAGAGTATAAATTACCATCCACCACTTTTCCTTTTAGAATAATAGATCAAAAAGTAAATAACTCAAAATATTATTAACTATATTAAGAACATGAACAAATTAATTCACATCAAGCACAAAGAAACGGCTAAATGTATCTAGAAATCTTGGCCTAAAGTGTATGAACAAAAGCATTTGAGAACAAAGTTATTTTTGCAACAAAAATGATATGCGTACTTTGAAATGTGAAGAATGAATTAACATGAAAGATTTTACTTGAAACATTGGCAAATGGCACTCTTGCAGATATTTTTTAACATTTTATTAAGATACTCAAGAGCCCCAAGTGCAGTTCACATGATCCATATGCCACAGGTTTCCATGTTCAGCTCTAGGGTATAGTTCAAAGTTTAATCTCCGGGATTTCTAACGGTTGAAAATCATTTATGCTTTTAAAATTGTCTGTGTAACGTCCCCTTTACACCATTTCATGCCAGACAATGTTTTTAGAAGTGCGAGAATGTCAGAATATCAATCATTTGGTTCATTATCTCGAAAATTATTTGGAAAGTAATCTTTTAAGTCTAAGACTGAGAATCTCAAATTTTAGTAAAAAAACACATTGCCATTTTGACGTAAACTGAGGTGTTGTATAACTTTCTAGCTACAAGGAGCTTCGGAATTTTATTAATCGATTTAAATACTTAAAAGAGAATTTGAAGAAGATTATCGATCCTGTCATACGAAGGAACAATTTCTTTGCACAACAGGAAAATATTTCACTCTCAGTGATTTGAGATGAAAGACACCCTGTATGGTCGCTGACCCTAAGAAGAATAATGGAAGCAAGAAAACTAACAAAATCCTCACAGTCTGCAAGAAATTTTATTCCAGTCTTCAACTTTGATGCACTAACTACACAAACCTTCACAACTTGCAAGAAATTAAAAAATATGAGCCACCCATTACAAAAAACAATGCAGATTCTGAAATTTTAATTGCAATATCGGAGCAGGAATGCAGGCTTTATATTTCCATTCCTAACTTTCCATGTCATACTCGAGCAACAGAGCGATATGTTAAAATAGTAACAGAATCAGCAAGTAAAGTTTGCAGAGAGGAATAACGAGGGCTTCATTTTTGCTACGATTCAGTCAGGAGAAAGTATGAATACTTTCAATATGAACTCAGAGTTTTCTATTTAATTTTCCCAAAGATGTTCTGCTTCAGTCTGTTGATCTTTCTGTTTGTCTTTCTTTTTTTTTTTTTTTTTTTATTTTACTGCACAGTGGTTTTTTTATAAAATGTTCTCTATTTAAATAATGCAAAAAAATATATATATTTTTAGGGCTCTTACCTGTATTTGAATCTAATTATAACATGTTATAACACTTATGTTATATTTTTGAGTGTGACTTGTCTTTCATCAAAAGTTTGCATATGTCTACAAAGAAAACTAGTATATTGTGGCCATCACGAAACTTTCTTCTATATTTTTCTTTTTTTTTTCTGATCCCTCCCCATGCTTGACGAGGAAGCAATATTCCCAACAAAAACAAAATGACACATGCAAAAACTTGACGACTATCCCAATGTCTGAATTATTGCAAAAGCAAAGCAAAGAGCGAAAATTGAAAGTTTTTTTAAAAGCCTTGCTTGAATTAATTACAAATATTTTATTTGTTAACAAACATAAGATGGCAACAGTTAAAAATTTTAAATCATTGAGATAATATTTCCTATCATTTCCATACAATTAAAATCACGAGAAATACGCAGACGACAATCTATTACGATTTATCTTTCTTATTGTTGCATTAATAAAAATATTTTTATTCGCAAAAAAAAAAAAAAAATCAACACCTCTTGGAGTGATCGGCGTCAAAATTGAACCAAAGTCTGTTTACACATGGATTCACATATATTCCAAATTTCAACCAGAACGTAGCATTACTTCTTGAGATAGGACACTCAAAATGGAAAAAAAGAACGGGTGATTGCGCTACCCCCTTTTTAGCTGTTGACACAAAAATAAAATCAGTTCTTATACCCACTAAGGGCTACTTGCCGATAAATTTTTCTTTCATTCCGTTCATTATTTCTTGAGATACAGCAGTCACAATTGACGACAAAAAACGTTCTATAGCTCAACCCCCGTTTGCGTTATTGACACCAAAATTGAATCAGCACCTGTTCCTGTTAATACCAACATATGGACCAAATTTTGTTTGATTCCGCCAGTTACTTCCTGAGTAATAGCAAGCACGCGTAACTCGAAAAACGTCCCATTGCTCCACCCCCCTTGGAGGAATTCGCGCCAAAAACTAATGGGCACAAGTTTACATAGGGGCACATATGTGTACCAAATTTCGTTCGATTTCATGCGGTAGTTTTTGTTGTAGAGCGGCCACAAAAAACTGGTCACACACAGACGTGACACACATACACACACACATACACACACACATACAGACAGACAGACATTTTCCAAAAATGGTCGAAATGGACTCAGCACACCTCAAAACGTTCGAATCCGTCAAAATTCGAAATTCGAAAATTTGCACGAATCCAATACTTTCTTCTATATATTAGATATAGAAGAAAGTAAAAATAGGTAAAATGCTAGGTAGTTTTAATCATATTTGCACTAGTTTAAAGAATGTATTTATTGGTAACTTTTCTGCACATGATCGATTTAAAAAGTTTCAAAAATTAATGTCTTTGTGACGAAAAAAAATATCTTTTTTTTTTGTTCAATACATGAATTTTGACTGTTAAGTGGTGCATGAAGATTTCATCAGATTATGATGTTATTTTACATCATAGTATTTCACTCCATTAGGCTCCTTTTTTCACCCTGACCGTTTTGAAAAATTAATGTTTTTGTAATGAAGAAAAAATGCATTTCTAGGCTCAATTTGCAATCTTTGACTGCCTTGCGGCACATGACGTTATTATCTGACCAACTTGAAATTTCACATGTAATTGTTTAGTCCTTGTGGACAACTTTTCTCTTTGTGGCCGATTTGAAATTTTGAAAACAATTTTTTTCGATCCATCCTAGTGTACACAGCACTGGTCTTTATGCTGTAATGTGTTACAGAAATATTCATAGGTGAATATTTTCTTCAAACCTTTGATATATTTCTGTTATAGAATTTGTCTCTAAAACACGATTACAAACCATCTTTTGTAGCATTAGGATGTGAAATACGGTTTAAGGTTTAAAATTTGAAAATAAAATTCGAAAAACGCAATTTTACGAGACATTTGATGATGTTAGGGAGCAGGAGTTAAGAGTCCATTCAACTGAGATTTTAAAATATTGAAGTCCTAAAAAGAAGTTTAGGAAGCCCTTCAGTAGCGTTGGTGGCGGAAGAGGTTCAAGGGGTACCCCTTCCCAAAAAATCCTTCAAAATCATCTTAAATATACGATTGTAGGTCCCAGCAATGGTAGCGAAAGCAGAGGAGTCTGCAGCAATTCTCGGAAGTTGAAGTTCTATGAACAACAGTTTTAGAGGAACTTCTAGGACTCTCCTCCACAGGAAGTTTTTCAAAATAGAAGTCTTAAAAACTCAATTGTAAGCAATTGTGGAAACATTAAAAGAAGAGATTGGGTGCAATGACTCTCGGTGGTAATTTTTCAAAATGGAAGCTTCACAATTTTAGATGGTCAAATAAATAATGCTATAATAAAAACGTTATAAAACGTAATCACAACTGAATAATACGACAAATCAAATTATTTACTTAGACTTGGATAAGTAACTATCTTCAACTATAAGAAGAAAAACAAACGTGTAAAATAAGGAAAACAAAGCCCAATAGAAAAATTCTACAGAATCAAATTATGTATGTAAATATCGAAATATCGAAAAAAAATACATTAAAAAATCAGTTTGCTAACCACAACAGTCTCACAACAGTGTAGCTATCGACACTGTCGGCCAGCGCCTTCTCGAGTTAACTTGTCCCGCCATATATTAGGGATATTCATAGAGCTAAACAATTAATTAAACATTTGATTAAATATTGAATGAAAAAGGAAGTGAAAAAGTCTTCTTTTTTCAGGTACAAGTTTTCAATAGTCATCATAATGAATGAAAAAATTAATGAATTTCATTTTTTTAATGTTTATTATTTTTGTGTAATTAAATTCAATTGTATGAGGCACAGCTTTGTATAAATTTTATCTAAAACATTTTCATACCTATTTGTAGAAGCTCCAAGTAAAGTAAAATTTGTTAAATCCAATGCTCCTGCCCGACTTCTTGATGTAATTGCAGATTGGGAATCGTATGAAGAAAATAGAACTGAAATCATTTGTGGTAATTATCATTTTCAACTCTTCTGCCAGTCTAGATTTCATTTTTTCTGAAAGTAGGATAACTATTTTAGAATTTTAATTTTTCATCATTGAAAAGTAAACATCATTCCAATTTATAAGGTTCTTAAATATTACCTCTACTAATCTTCTTTACCAATAATAAAGCTGAAAGTCTCTCTGTCCGGAGGATGTCTGGATGTCTGTGACGCGCATAGCGCCTAAACCGTTCGGCCCGATTTTCATGAAATTTGGCACAAAGTTAGTATGTAGCATGGGGGTGTGCACCTCGAAGCAATTTTTCGAAAATTCGATGTGGTTCTTTTTTTATTCCAATTTTAAGAAAAAAAACTATCATAAATTACGAAATTATCATAACGTGGAACCGTAACATGGGCACAAGCCAATTGGCGAAATACGAAATTATCATAACGTGGAACTGTAACGTCGGTACAAGCCAAGAGAGGCGAGAAAATTCACCATACATTATTTGTAAATATACAGGCGAACCGAAAGACCTTTAATTTTTCTATTACGGGCGAAGCCATGCGGGTGCCACTAGTTACTAATAATAAAGCTGAAAATCCGTCTGTCAGGATCTGTGTGACGTGCATAGCACCTAGACCTTTCGGCCAATTTCTATGAAATTTGGTACAGAATTAGTTTATAGCATGGGGGTGTGCACCTCGAAGCGATTTTTCGAAAATTCCATTTTGTTCTTTCTCTATTCCAACTTTAATAAAAATTTTACCGAGCAAATTATCACAACGTGAACGAGTAAATTACCAAATTATCATGATGTGGAACCATAACATGGGCAAGCAAATTGGCCAGATTCATCATCCGTTATTTGTAAATGTACATGCGAACCAAATGACTTTTTAATCTTCTACTACGGGCAAAGCCGTGTGGGTACCACTAGTAAAATAATCAAACTGAAAGTATGGATCTCTGCCTGGATGTCTGTGATGTGCATATCACCTAGACCGGGCTATTTTCATGAAATTTGGTACAGAATTAGTTTGTGGCATAGTAGTGTGCATCTCGAAGCAATTTTTCAAAAATTTGATTTTGTTCTTTTTTCTATTCCAATTGTTAGCCCTTTTTTCACATAAATTTGATAATATAGGGGAGAAATATTTCATTCACATTTTTAAGATTTAGGTCATTCGAAACCTTGGAATTTTCTCCTTAGGATGAAGTTTGTTTGAAGTAGGGATTGCAATACCGGACTCAATACCAGTATTCGGTTTTTTTAAAATGTGATACCGGAATACCGGTATTTGAAATTTCTCAAAAAATGCTTGAAAACATATGGTTTTGTTGCTACATTTCATTATTTTGTTCAAAAATTGTATCATTTATGAAAATGTAATGTGAACAAATTGATGGAAAAAAATGTCTATTTGAGAAATGTTCTCAACAATTTCATTTTGAAAACTAAGTGTAAATGTTTTTACTCACTTGTATTTCTTTAATAATGAAAAGGCAGTTAATTTTGTCCCTTAAAGGACGCTTGTTTCAATTTGAGTATCGGGAGAATCTACGTGAAAACATCAGAACGACTTCCGCGGCAAATCGAATGTTCTGGAAACATCCTGACTGAGCTCTTACGTACGCATATCCCGGTGTCCGAACTTTTTTTTTTCATAGCATTCCTTTTCGTAAGTGTTTTTAACGACAACTATACCTCGACAGTTGACACCAGCAAGACAAAAACTATAGTACAGCTTGAGGACTTTGTATTTTCCAGGGATGATGTTTTACTTCATTTGAAAAAAATTAAAGAGACTAAGGCTCCGGGGCCAGATAATATTTATCCGAAAATTTTAGTTGAATGTGCAGAGGAATTAGCAGATGTAATCGCAAACATTTTCAATGCTTCTTATAATTCGGGGACAGTGCCAGAGGACTGGAAGCTGGCTAACATTACACCGCTCTTCAAGAAAGGGTCTAAAGGGAGTGTGGGAAATTATAGACCTGTGAGTCTAACTTCAGTGGTTTGCAAAATTTTTGAAACATTGATGAAAATTAAGATAGTAAATTTTCTAGAGACTAATAATCTATTGACTAGTTTTCAGTAATCTTGTGCAACTAATTTATTACATTTCTATGACAAAGTTACCATGGCTTTGGACAATAAGAAGCCTGTAGATGTTGTTTACATTGATTTTCAAAAAGCTTTCGATAAGGTACCGCATGTTGCTCTACTTAGCAAATTAGCTGATATAGGAATAGGAGGGAAAACTTTCATTTGGGTAAAAAATTGGCTGACCGGAAGGAAACAAAGAGTAGTTGTAAGGGGAAATTATTCTAATTGGAGTGAGGTCTTAAGCGGGGGTTCCTCAAGGATCAGTGTTAGGGCCTGTTTTGTTCATTGTCTTTATGAACGATATTCACAAAAATATTTCTGGGAACATGAATTGTTTTGCTGATGATGTCAAAGTTATGGGGACTGTAGAAAATGAAGAACAAGCAAATCAGCTGCAAGAGGATCTAGATCATATTACGGAGTGGGCTGATAAATGGGGTATGGCTGTTAATGTTATGGTTTTTATCATTATTTTTCAGATTAAATCTGATGTCTGTCCACCCACATGAGCTTTTGTCAACTACGTGATTTTTTTTTGTGATAAGTGACATTTTGTGAAGAAGTGATCCCCAAGTTACGATACGATCAAAAAAAAAAAGGAAAAATGTGAAGAAATGTGTGACTAAGAATTTTTGGAGTGAATTTAGTTGAACTTTTTTTTTTCTCAAGGACTTCTATAGGACTTTAACAATTATTTTTGTGACATTATTGTTGTAATGTGCAAATCTTGTTTTGCTTAAATTCAAGAAGAATATTAAGTGTTTGTTTTTACAAAATGTTGAAACTAACAAATTTTTGAGACGATAAAAATTAACTAACGTGAGATTTAGATTTAAAAATTTACTAATTTTTTGAGTAATAATTGTCTTTAAAGAAATTTTTGAAAAGTGAGAATTTTTTTTGAAATTTAAATCAGATAATGCTAGAAGCTCACAATTAAATAAATATGTGAGATCAAATCAATTGTCGAGAAGGGAGGGCATTGATAGCCAAAAATGTCTATTTGAGAAATATTCTCAACAATTTCATTTTGAAAACTAAGTGTAAATGTTTTTACTCACTTGTATTTCTTTAATAATGAAAAGGCCGTTAAATTTGTCCCTTAAAGGACGCTTGTTTCAATTTGAGTATCGGGAGAATCTACGTGTAAACATCAGAACGACTTCGAACGATGTGTTTCGTCAGAAAGAAGGATGTGACGTCAGAGCAGGAGCGGAGATGATGTAATCTCCCGATAGCTCCGCGGCAAATCGAATGTTCTGAAAACATCCAGACTGAGCTCTTACGTACGCATATCCGGTGTGACGTGCATTGACTGTGCTGTAAGAATTCCAGAGTTAATTACGATGAGTTTTATCGTGACATCTGTATGTATGTATGTATGTCGCATAACTCAAGAACGGTGTGTCCTAGAAAGTGGAAATTTAGTACGTTGACTCCTACTGGGGTCTAGTTGTGCACCTCCCCTTTTGGTGGCATTCAAGTGTCTCTAAAGGGGTTTTTCCCCCTTTTTTTTTGGGGGGGGATCATTAATTTCGATGCAAACTCAAGTGGTGTTATAATTTGGCAGACACTTGGCGATATATCAGCAGTCTTTTGGTCGCCAACTTGGCGACAAATTTGGTAGATTTTTTTTTTTAATCGAATTTCAATTTGGCCACTGTTGGTGATATTTAGAGAGTAAACTATGGAATCACATTAAGATTGCCAGTAATTGGGAAATGACATTAAATTGGAGTAAAAGGAAGTCATGTGATGCTGCACACATCAGCTCTTTTTTTCACTTTCTATCATCATCCAAAATTTTCTCATAACAAACATTTTTTCTCCCTCATTCCTTTTATATGCAAGCCATCCTTTCCTACCTACGAGTGCTGATAAATATTTTGCCAATATTTTTTTGTATAAATGCCATGTGGTGTGCTGTGAGCAGATCCAAAAGCTGAAAGGAAAAGGTCCTAACTAAAGAATAAAAAAAATAAGTCTGGGGCTTGAAGGTGTATAGAATCAAAGGTGTGAACAAGAATCTGCAAGTTCCTGTTTGGGAAATCATTATCCAGATGGAAAGAGATTGCCGTGTGGAATGCTGAGGCTGGCCATACATGGTGTGTGTTTCAGGAAAGCGTTTCTGATTTAATCAACCTGTGTTTTTGCCGTTTATCGTAAAAATATCCCCATGAAAGGAACTGCCTTCGATATACCCTCAAATATTGCCCCCTTTGTAAATTTGTGTAGTGTTAAGGATCCCTTTTTGTAATCAACGTGTAAATAAATATATTTGAATTCGCTCATCTTCGTGACCCTGTTTTTAAAAGATGATAACACAATGCAAGTTTTAAATTGTGATTATTTGATTAGAATTAGAACACAATATTGGAACGATAAAGAGTGTAAATTAGGGCTGGGCGATACATCGATATATTGCAAAACACCAGTGTCAAGCAATCATCGCCACGCCGATGTTTATATTTACTGTTCTTCCGATACACCGCGATTCCCAGTGAAACGCGATGTATCACGATACATCGTGATGCACCGCGATGTTTCCAACAGCATCAGAACGTCTGAGCGAACCACGATGCTTGCGAAAGACCGCGTTTGTTGAAACACCGTGATGCGTCGGAAGGAAGAACGGCCTCATAATGATTCAGCGAGATTGCGCTCGCTTATACACCGCAATGCGTCGGAAGAACTGCCTTCGCAGATACATCGCGGATTACTCGGCAAGACTACTCGCTGATACACCGCGATGCATCGGAAGAACTGCCTTTGAGGATACATCGCGGCTTATAATGACTCGGCGACTGAAGTCGAAGCATCACTTCTCGCAGCCAATGGCGAAGCATCGTGATATTATGTCGATGGCAGGGCCGTAGACAGAGTGGGGACGGTCAGGACAAATACCCACCAAAATTCTAGGACACAAGCTTTTTAGTCCTTCCCTTTTTTTAGTTTTTTCTTCTCCACTCAAAATAAAAAAGAAAAGAAACAACCAAGACTCTGAATCCTCTAATCAAAACGTTTCCCCTTCACCTTGACCTTGCTACTTCTTTCTTTCAGTCAGACCCCTTCTCTGAAATAAAAATGAATCTTCTGTGTTTTTATGTGGCTCATGCTTTTGCAGGCCTTGCGACATACCCCACCCCCTCCCCCTTTGTGGACACCCTTGATTTAATGAAAAAAAATACGTCGAAATATCGCGATGTTTCGGAATATCGCAATGTTTACTGGTGATGTATCGCAATGTTAAAATCTGCAACATCGCCCAGCACTAGAGTAAATGATTATTAAAACAATTATTATGTGAAAACAAGTTTTGTTTTTGTTTCCGCTGGCAATGAAATTGCTTGCCAAGAGAACAGCTTTAAGTCTATCACCGTGAAACATAATTAACATCAAAAGATGAATTCATCTCCAAGGGTTTTTAAGGAGTAAAACAGTTAAAATCAATATTGAAAAAAAAGCTAATTAAACGAAGATAATTAATTATGTACAGAGTATAATATATTAATCATGTGCGCAAGTTTTGGTCCATTTTAAAAATATTTTTATAAATAGAAAAGCAATTATGATTGTCACCCGTAACTGAAAAAACACAGCAATATCTTTCAAATGTTTCTCTTTACATTCCAACGTGCAACAAGGATTGTACCATCTTAAAAGCATTTTAAGTCACGGAAACAGTTAAATTTCTAAGCCTACACAATCAAGGCAATGCAAAATCATATGCAGTTGTCGGAACCGGTTACGGCTAGGCAGAATTTCATCCACAGATCACGTGATTTCATCTTGGGCACAGCTTGCGGGTTGCTCCACGCTGTCTACCCAAATATCTCCCCTCTACGGCATACAGTATGAACTAGAGACGTACCAAGTAGCACTTTGGCCGAGTACCGAGTACTCGGCCTTTCACTACTCGACCGAGTTACCAAGTACCAATTATGATTTAAGAAGAACCACCTACATACATGTGATGAATTTTGAACTTATTGGAATAGTAGTATAGACCTCCTTGTCCAAATAATAGTTTTTAAAACTTAAATTCCTGCTGAAATTTAACTACGCATTGTATAAACAATTTTATTTATGTCACAAATTTTACAAAAAAAAAAAAAAAAATTTAATTAAAAATAAATAAATAAAAGGTATGATTAATCAAGTTGGAATTAAAACAAATTACAGTAAAATCCCTCTAATGCGGACACTAACAGGACAATTTTTTTTTGTCCGCAATAGAGAGGTGTTCGCAGGACAGGGGTTTAATAATGTTTTTTGCATTGGAACTGGGAAATTGAAAATTGTCCGCATAAGAGGGGTGTCCAATCAATCACAGTTCTAGTCCGCCAAACATAAATAATTTTTATAAGCAGATAAAACAAATGTGCAAGAACAGTGCAGATACGTATTTTTGCCCCCCCCCCCCCCTCCGTTACAAGTAACGTCTTTTTCAGTGCATAACTTGTGAGCTAAAGAATGTAAAAATATTCGACAAAAAAATCCGACTCTTCTCGGATGCCTTTAAATCCACGAGCTCCCATTTTGTGCATTGAAAAAGGAATTTCTTGTAATGCCAAAACATGTGTCCGCAGTGTTCCTGCACTGTGCTTTAAATGTTGTTTTATTTCCTTTTTTTTTAAGCAAAGATATTTTTATATTTTTTATGACTAATTTTTGTTTGTAGCAAAAATCCATTTTTAATATTAAAATTCCATATTTTCTATACTTATCTTTTTTTGCATAATTTTTAATAAATAAGTTTTGTTAACTTCGGGGACATTAAAATAAAGATTTATTCCATTGAAGCATTACAAACTTCATTGTTCTCAAAATTTAAATTTGACTTATAAATTTTAATTGTAAATGATTACAGAATATAATGCTTGCTCTTTTTTTTTATGAATTTTAGTATCTGTCTTGGACAATATTCAAATTTTTGCAACTACTCGGTATTGGCCGAGTATCTGATCAGAATTTGGCCGAGTACCGAGTACTCGGCAAATTGGCTGAGTAGGCCGAGTACTGAGTAGTTACCGAGTACTCGGTATGTCTCTAGTATGAACCCTATCAATTACATTAAATGCTAAATTTTAATGTTATGTAGCTGCTGCTTTTTTATACAATGGATCAAAAACTAATTACCATGATAAGGAGAAAATCCTGATACAGTGGACGCTGGTTAATTGAATCAGCCCCTTTAATGAATCAAGTCAACAAAAACAGAACAGAATCCAGCTTTATTGAATTTGCCGCTTTATTGAATCATCAGCTTTAATGAATCAAAACTGCTTAGAACAAACTTGATTCATATAAGCGGCAACCATTGTACATAGTTTTTGATAAATTTGACAGATTTAATCTAATGACAATTGACTGATGTTGAAATATTTTTTCCTCCTGTCTAATCATTTGCTTGCATGAAATTTAATCTTTTGGCACACATTGTTATCTGCTTCAAAACTGCTATAAATTATGACTTGTTCGTATAAATTTTGCATTTCTTTAACACGAAACTTATACCAATTTCATTTGAATGCCTCAAATCTGATACAAACTTTTCATTTATATAATATGAAACTGATATGAATATTCATTATTAATGTAATAGGGAAAAACAATGCAGTAAATATTACTTCAAACTACTAAATATTACTTTAAACTATTACCTTATTTTATAGAAATTGGAATTAATTACCAAAAAGTTATAAGAAAATCAAACCATAAATTAAAATAACGTTACTTAGAACGCTAAAAATGTAGTCTTGAGCAAAGAAGAGACCGAGGGGACATGATTCAGCTGTTTAAATTTATTAAAACGAAAGATGTTACGGGGCTAAAGTTTAGCACTGAAAACAAGACAAGGGGTCATTGTTTTAAGCTATTTAAATCTCAGGCTAACATGGATATTTGGAAAAATTATTATTTTAGCAGGGTAGTGGAACCTTGGAACAGCTTACCGGAAGAGGTGGTAATGAGCAAAGGAGTAGACAGTTTTAAGAGGGCCATTGATATTAACTGGGGATTGTAAATTGACTAGGACCAGTCTAGCTGGGCCCAGAGCCTGTTGCTGGTCGTCACTTTTGTATTTGTTCCTGCCGTGTTTTATCAATTGTCTGCTTGAAATTAGAATCACATGAAAGTAATATAATTATTTATAACAAAATAAAAACAGCAAAGGTTAAAAAGGCATGGTCAAAATTTTTCTACAGAAAATGCATTCTTAACTCTAATAAAATATTATTAAACTTTACATTTATGTCTTGATATGTTTTTCTTTTTAGGATTAGACTATATTTGTGAAAGGCATCTGGAGAATGGACATGAGTTATACAACTGTTACTTGTGTCATTCCAATTGCACCCCACGAGAGATAATAGATCATCTTATATCACTGAAACACATGAGAAAATATATTGTAAGTTCATTTATCTCTGATTTCTTGTATTTACATTTTAGTTCTGCCAAAAAAATATTCAAATTGCTTCCTATGCCAATATTTATGCTTCTGTTGGTATTTATGTAACACTTTTTTTTTTTTCATTTCTAACAATGCTTTTGAAAATGTATTATTTACTGTACGATAGAGGTATGTAGTATGAAATTTGATGAGAAATAATATCAGAAGAAGTTATGATTTGAATTTTATGCTGCCAATTCTATCTATGAGAAAAATAGCTCAAATATGTAAGTAAACCATTCTAATGTTTTACTCTAGGTATGACTTGAAATTGGCTAAACACATTCATAAAATAATTAGTATCAAGGCTTGTCAATTTTCCAAAAATGAAAAACAACTCAATAGATTTTTATTTGCATACCAGCCAACTCTTCCATGCTTGATAAAAGATGTGTTTTTTCACTGATCTTCTAATTTAAGGTCGGAAGATAAATAAATCTTCCTTTTTTCTCATTTTCCAAAATAGTTGTTTCTTTTATGACTATTCCATTAAAGAAAAAAAATATTTTAACTGGTAATGCACTGAAACTTCTCTGCTGAAAAAATGATTGTTATTGAAGGTTGGTTGCTCTTAATATCTGTAATCATCTAAAATTGGTTAATTCTAAAGCAGCCAATAATATTTAAATTAAAAATTGAGAGAAAAATGTAAGCAGCATAGTAAAAGCTATTCATACAAAGCTGTAGACCATTGCGTTACGTGCAAAATTTTCCTCAGACGCATATGTACTCGGCCTCTCTTTGTGATATTGTGCCCTGCTTTCCTTCAGAATTAATTTCTAGGTCAGGAGCTCAAACTAACAGTTAGATGCCGTTATTTTTCATATTTTGTAGAAAAGTTAGCTATCTAAGAAGGATGGAAACGGATCATGGTCACCGCCATCGCAATGCTTTTTCCACGCACCAGACCGCCCTTAAACTTATTCCACCATCACTTCCAGCAGTCAAACTTCTAACTCCCCACCAAAAGCTTGAGAAGCAGTTAAAAAAAAAAAAAAAAAAAAACCCCGCTGTCACATGAAAAGGATGTAACAATGTGTGGTGTCTTACACACAGCAAATGGATGGCAAGAAAAGTGGCATCATTGAATGGCAAACCCCGCCTAGCAGCCAATGGGATGCAAAGGCAGAAAAGGGCATCGGAAGACTAAAATATTGCCACTAAAAATTATAAATGAAGCCAACAAAAAAGATGAAAAGAGGAAAATGCAAACTTAGGAAAAAATGATCACTATATCACAAGCCTGAAATTTGATGGATATCTATTTGTTAAACATTAAAAGGGGAGCAAATTAATCTTTTTTGAAATTTAACATACTGAGATTTTAAGGTAGTATTTTACAAATCTCATCATAATAAAAACTATTGTACAAATTTTATTTTTAAATTGAATTTCCAAGGTTGTATGCATCTTATGTTTTATTCAATGCAGCGCCAAAATTTCATAAAGAGAATTAATATTTCAAATTCTGTTTAAGTGTTTTTTCCCCCTTCCTATGAGAGGGAAAATTTAGTTGGGAATTGGAGGTTTCAAAATCCCGGAGTAAAAGTCTGAGTTGGCAATTTTCTTCCCACAGTCCTGGGTTTAATCAGTGACCTAAATTAATGAAGAAAGAAACAAAATTGGTCTAAAGAATTAAGGATGCGATAGAATATGGAAATTGGAATTTTCATTGGTAAAATTTAATAATAAAACCAAATGTTGAAAGATAACAAATTCTGGAATTTTTTCACTATTTGCTACCTATCCTAAAATTTTGATGATCATATCTGTTAAGTTAGTTATTAAGTAAGCTAATTTAATATTTTATTGTTAATTCTGGTTATTTAATTAATTTATTTATTTTATTATTATTAGGAACTTAAGTTTAGTAATTAATAAATTATTGCTGGCCTCAGATTTTTTTTTTTAAAGAAAACTATTAGCTTTTAATAAAAGTAGATTTTAGATTCTTCATTTGTTTCAAAATAAAATATTTATTTTCAGAAGTTAAAAAATATAAACATGTAAATAAAATCAGCTTAACGATTTGCTATTCACCAGTACTTATTGCTGGAAGTTTGAAGATTCTTTTATTTTGGAAAGTTGTTTTGCAATTGAAACTTTTCTTCACTATATTTAGTGACTGAAAGATTGTATTTCATACCAGATTTTTCAAAAAAAATATAAAACTACAGTTAGTTCTCTGTTTATTGAGGCTCTGTTTAAGGACTTTCTCTATTTGAAGATAATTTTTCATGGTTCTGTTTCGCTTTCAGAAAGATCCCTATATATCACTGAGAGGCTTTGTAAGTGTTGTTCCTATGAATGACATTGGCTTAAAACTTTTTTAAAGTCATTTAGTCTTCATAACATCATCAAGCAAAAGTGCAGTTCTGAATTTGAGTTTTGTATCCTCGCTTTCGTCATCTGATGACTCTACAAAATCTTATAGTTCTGGAACTGCTATAGGTCATAAAATCTGCATCAGAACCTGTGAATTCTTCAGGTGGGAATACAATCAAAAATTATTAGTGCTCAGAATATTTACCTTTTGATCAAAATCCCTATTCATATCAATCTATATATATATATATATATATATATATATATATATATATATATATATATATATATATATATATAGGTGAGTGTGATAATGCATATCATATTTTTTTACCCATTCATTTTTTTCCCATTTTTCTGTCATTTTAATCATTTGTCCCCCCCCCATTTTGTTGTTGTTTTTTATTTTCTTGTGCATTCCACGTTTTCCCCTCGTTCCCCTTTAAATTTTGCGCACTTTACGATATCAAATATGTAATTTATTCATTTTTCCCATCGTCTAGCTTTTTGACAATTTTTCAGTCGTTGATCCGATTTTTTTCATCTACTTGTCGGCCATTAAAATGGTGTAGCATCTCCTTCCCTTCGTTGTTTGGGCGCCTAACGCACTCATTGGTGTGAGCATTATGTGTAGTGAAATTTAGACTTACTACACCGCTAGTAGAAGTGAACTTGCAAATAAAAATGTCCACAGCCTGAAGTTGGAAAGAAAAACACGTGAAGCATTTTTCCTCATGGAAAATCTGTATTTATTATCCACAAAGGATTACTAAAGTTGACGAACAACATCTTCATTGATATTTAAAAACATTTAGAAGAATAGACAAAGATTAGCCGCTAAAATACAACGAAACATTCAGTTTTACGAACATGCTGATTCCAAGGAATATATGGCATTAACGTAACATACAAAAATAGGCCTAAAGGCGTTTTATGACTTTGAAATTGACATCACGTTGTATTACGCCCTGCCAGGAGTAAAAAGCACTGGCAGACATCACGAAATCACGTACAACACATTTTGCGGCTATGTGAGGTGAGAGAGAGAGAGAGAGAGCGAAAGAGATCGCTCGAAGTATTTAAAGGTCTTCACATGGCTTTCAAATTAAGAATATGCAAAATACAAGATGTGTTGCCAATGCAAGAAAGTTAAAGATATGTTGCCAATCAAAAAGTAACTCAATCTACAAAAAAATTCTCGCGGTTATAAGATACAATGAACTGGTGACTCGGTTCACCCAAAAGTTCATTCACTTGACTGAGTCATTGCAACCGATCGCACACATGACGTCAGAACGTGATGCAATGTTTACATCGAAAAGGGATTGATTCTGCATGATGCAAAAACGTATTTTTAATGATTTTTTTTTTTTTTCAAATCAAGTGATTCTTTCACTTTTTGTGAAAGTTTAAATTAAAAATCTAACAAGCGGCCCCATTTTTGCAACATGCACAACAATCAGAAAAATTCACAATAAATTCAAATTGACAAAGTCACCATTGAATTTCACAAAAATTTTACACACCCAAAAAGTTCAAATTTAGTTTATATATTTTTCACCCCCAAAAATAATGTCACAAAAATGTCCAAGTTGAGATTTGGTATAAGGTTTTGTCAAAGCATCAGCTAAATTTAATTTAGAACTCACATACATTAATTTAAACAATTTTTCATTTACTAAATTTCTCAAAAAATGATACTTGATATCAATATGTTTACTTCTTTGATTTTGTATAGGACTTTTGGAAAAATCTATTGCAGCAATGTTGTCACAAAATATTTCACAATTTTTCAAAATTAAATTCAAATTTTCATTTTTTAAAATTCTCATGATCCAGACAAATTCTTTAGCAGCCTCTGTCAAAGTGACATATTCGGCTTCCATAGTGGAAAGAGCAATACATTTATGCTTAAAGGTTTTCCACATGATAGGTGCATTATCTAGCAAAATGATGTAACCTCCCATTGAAACCCTATCATCTCTACTAGCTGCCCAATCTGAATCAGAATAACATTTAATATTTAAATTTGAAATATTTGATAACTTCAATTTAAGATTTTTCGTATACAAAACATAACCAAGAAGACGAAGTAAACCATGCCAATGTTTTTCACCATAATTAGATTGAAATTGGGAAAATATATTCAGAGCATATGTTATGTCGGGACGAGTTCTACTAGCCAAAAAGGATAAACAGCCAATTAAATTTCGATATGGTAAAGAATTACATTTATCTATTTCTAACTTACTAGTAGGCGAATCAATTTTTGAATAAACCACCCCAACCGAAATAGGAACATTACTAATTGGAATATTATAACTAGAATACAACTCGACAATTTTATTGATATATGTTGTCTGATGAATATACCAATTACCATCAATGTTTTGAAATTCAACACCCAGAAGTTTTCTTATTTCACCCAAAATTTTTAATTCAAAATGATTTCTTAAAAAATTTACAATTTCATTCAAATCAGATTTTAGTTTGCCAAAAAGTATGATATCATCAACATAAAAAAGAAGAATAACCTTATTTTTATATATGTAACAACAATTACACCAATCTAAACTAGTAAAGTTCATTTTCAAAAGTGTTTCATGGAGTTGATAGTACCACATTCTACCACTTTGGTGTAAACCGTACAAAGCTTTCTTTAACAAACAAACTTTACCAGGCTCTAGTACATATCCACTAGGTTGTTTCATATATACATTAGTATCCAAATTAGCATACAAATAAGCGTTATTTATGTCTACATGCAGATGACACCATTTAAAAAGACATACAAAAATACAGAAAAACAATCTGATTATAGAAAAATCAATGACTGGGCTAAAAACTTCTTGGAATGATTCTCCAGCTTCCTGAAGATAACCTTGGGCACATAACCGAGCACGGTATTTCACAATATTCCCTTGCTGATCTTCTTTTACCGTATATACCCACCGATTTCCCAAAATTTTACTATGTTCAGGTGGATCCACTAACTCCCATACACCGCGATTATATATGGTTTGTATTTCCTGATCCATTGCGTTAATCCAATGTTTAGATTCCCTAGAATTAATGGCTTCTTTAAAATTTAATGGAAGTTTAATTTCAGCAAGATTTCCCTCTAAAATTTCTATTACCTTTCCCTCTTTTAAATTTTTGCCCGAAAAGTCAAAATATGATTCATCAAATTCAATTTTGTTATCATTACAATATTTAATAACTTCATTTAAAGAACGCAAGCGAATATTTGAACCTTCAATCCTATAGTAAATATCAGTTCTATCACCTGATGGTCTAGGAACAGCTTGACGCAACCAATTAATTTCGGAGCAAGGTTTTAATTCTTCACTAGGACTATCACCGGAAAGCTCATCCAATCCCTGATTTGAAGTTACAGGATATTCATAATCAAAATTGTCAGGTAAGTATTTCATAACCCTTGGACTACTTGATCCAGAACCTAGTACAACATCTGCCCCTTTAGTTCCCTCATCAAAACTGACATTACATGTTTCTATGATTCTTTGTTCGTCTTCCAGCCAGACACGATAACCTCTAGTATTTTGAGCGTAACCTAACAAAATTCCTGGTTTAGATTTATCGTCCAATTTCTTTCTTTTCTGACTTGGAACATTTACAAAAGTTAAACAGCCAAAAGTTCTGAGATGTTTCACGTTAGGCTTTTTATTGAAAAACAGTTCAAACGGGGTATGATTGCTCCCATGACAAGACCTATTCCAAACATAAGAAAAACAAAATGCAGCTTCCCCCCAGAATTTCGAAGGTAAGTTACTGTCTTTTAAAAGTGCTCTAACTCCCCCCATTAATGTCTGGTTAAACCGTTCAATTATGCCATTCATCATCGGTGTGTAGGGATTAGTTTTCTCATGCCTAATGCCACGGTTATTCAAGAAAATTTTAAAATTTTGATTGCAAAATTCTTTCCCCCCATCTGTACGAATTGATTTAATTTTCCTCCCTAAAAGCCTTTCATTACGATTTAAAAATCTTACAAAAATATTGAAAACATCCGACTTCAATTTCATAGGATATACAGCAACGCGTTTTGAAAAATCGTCCATAATGGATAAATAATATTTCTCTCCCCTCAAAGTTAAATTTGGGACTTCACCTACATCCATGTGTATAAGCTCTAAAGGTTTAGAAGATCTCACGGCCCCAATCGATTTAAAAGAAATACTCCTAGCTTTAGTATATTTACAAATTTCACAATAGTTAACATTTTTATTCAATTCAGGAAGACCTCTAACACTATTGTTTTTGCTAGTTCTAGAAATATATTCATAATTAATGTGACAATATCTCTTGTGCCATAAATCTTCAGGTGAAATTTTACCAATTTTTTCAGAAATGTTACAAACATGCTCAGAATTATCACAATGTTCACTATTTTTCAAATACAAATATCTATTAGGCTTAAAGAAATATAAATTTATGTCATTTCTACGCTTTGCATAAAATAATTGATTCCAATTTTTGTCATAAACTTTAAGAATGGTATTATGACCAACAAATTTGTTACCTTCCTGTTCCAATTTAGATAATGACAATAAATTACGACGGATTTCAGGATTGTACAGAACATCTTTCAAGATGATTTTCCTATGTCTACCATTAATTTTGACCAACAATTGAATTGTACCAATCCCTAAAATATTGCTTTGTTTACCGTCAACAGCCATAGACATTTTTAAGTTATTAACTGGCCTAAAATCAGAGAAAAGATTTTTATTTTTAGTGACATGTGACGTAGCTCCAGAATCGGCAATCCACGTTATGTCTGAATCAGATGAAGTAATATTCAAAGCTTCTGACTCATTAATTTCACTCACATTATGTTGAGAATTAGAAGACCCTTGAGATAAATTTTTAGAATTTGACTTTGCCTTAAATTTAAAACAATCAACCTTTTTATGCCCAAAAAGCCCACAAAAATTACATTTCCCTTTAAATCTATTTTTACTAAAATTTGACACAGGTTTACAACTACTTTTACAAGGATGGATCTTACCGGCAGGTAGCGAATTCGGAACGGTCACATATACAGCAGGTGTCTGTAGTGGAACGTTCATTTCAGAAATTCTATTTGCTTCGAGCAACAGTTCTTGTTCTATTTTCAATGGGGTAAAGTCCACGTCAGACCATCTGTAGATTTGCTGTACAATGGATGCAAACTCAGGGGGTAAACTCCGGATATACTGGAAACCTATGTAAAGGTCGGACATCGCATGGCCAACTTCTTTTAATTGTGACGCGGCTGCTTTCACTCGGCAGATGAAAAGACCAACAGTTTCGCCATCTTGAAACTTGACTTGAAAAAATTTATCCAACAGGGATATTAATCTGGCACGGGTGTCAGGTTCAAAATACTTGCACAAGATTTCCCAAGCTATCTTTCCTTCAGTAGTGCATTCAATGAGAGGCTTGAATTCTTCTGACAGGAACTGATAAATGGTAGTATAAGCTCGAGTTCTTCTAAGATTCATTTCCGCTTTATCTCGGAAAGTCAATTTTTCTTCTTCAAGTTTCTTTTCTTTTTCGTCAGCTTCGATGAATTCCCAGCTGCCCGAATGACGCAGGACAACTTGTATGTTTCTCTTCCAAGTATTCCAATTATTGGCATTTAGTAAAGGTATTGTAGGGACTTCCATACTTTCAAAATTTCACGATGTTTTAAAAATTCTTCAGAGCATAAAAATTCAAATTTTCCAAGTTCTTCAGGTTATGGCCAGGAATTGCAAAGTCCAGGTGACCTGGGCCCATAACCACTTGTGAGCATTATGTGTAGTGAAATTTAGACTTACTACACCGCTAGTAGAAGTGAACTTGCAAATAAAAATGTCCACAGCCTGAAGTTGGAAAGAAAAACACGTGAAGCATTCTTCCTCATGGAAAATCTGTATTTATTATCCACAAAGGATTACTAAAGTTGACGAACAACATCTTCATTGATATTTAAAAACATTTAGAAGAATAGACAAAGATTAGCCGCTAAAATACAACGAAACATTCAGTTTTACGAACATGCTGATTCCAAGGAATATATGGCATTAACGTAACATACAAAAATAGGCCTAAAGGCGTTTTATGACTTTAAAATTGACATCACGTTGTATTACGCCCTGCCAGGAGTAAAAAGCACTGGCAGACATCACGAAATCACGTACAACACATTTTGCGGCTATGTGAGGTGAGAGAGAGAGAGAGAGAGCGAAAAAGATCGCTCGAAGTATTTAAAGGTCTTCACATGGCTTTCAAATTAAGAATATGCAAAATACAAGATGTGTTGCCAATGCAAGAAAGTTAAAGATATGTTGCCAATCAAAAAGTAACTCAATCTACAAAAAAATTCTCGCGGTTATAAGATACAATGAACTGGTGACTCGGTTCACCCAAAAGTTCATTCATTTGACTGAGTCATTGCAACCGATCGCACACATGACGTCACAACGTGATGCAATGTTTACATCGAAAAGGGATTGATTCTGCATGATGCAAAAACGTATTTTTAATGATTTTTTTTTTTTTTTTCAAATTAAGTGATTCTTTCACTTTTTGTGAAAGTTTAAATTAAAAATCTAACAATTGGTACCCGCGCATCGCCACATACCCGGATCTGATCGCTCATTTGGCGATTCATTTTTTCCACACCATTTGACTCTGCTTGCTGTTGCATTGTTAAAGGATACTCACGTATTGTGAGTGTAACTGTGCCAAAAGTTGCAAGAAAGAATCAATTATGTAAGACAACAAAGGCCTTTATTGAGGCAAAAATGTTATGTAAATAAAACATTAAAAACATTTGTTAGAATAAATAATGAACTGGGCCATTGGGTATTTAAACTATTGCACTAACTAAAATAGCAGGAAAAATATTTAAATATTGCACTATATCATACCCTACGTCTGCTGCCTAGTACTAATCTTGTTTACAACCATGAGTAAAAACTTTCAAGTAGTGAGCAAAAATGACTAAATGAAATTCAAATCTTATATTACCAACGTGGAGAAATTCAACTTAGCATCTTACAACTGGAGGTAGGCTGAACATTCTGCTATCCTTCCTTGCTCTACTCATGTTGATACAACTTCCGAACTGGTTGTAAACATGCCTTCACATGGCTCTAATGGCTAACAGATCACATACTTGGACAGAGATCAATTGCCCGATTGCACAGAACGTAACAGCGATTCCCCCTTAAGAACAGAAGTTCAAAACGACGTGCTCATCGCTGATTGGTCCACGTGTACCAAGTATGATCGATGTAACAGCTTGTGGAACCTTCTACAACTTTCCCGCTCATGAGAGATCGTGACGAGGGCGCCACCAAGTGGCGAAAAGATGGAAGTACGTATTCAAACTTTAACTTGATAGAGGATGTTTACAGGATGCCTACTGATATAACATGCGGCCGAATGCTGTAAGTAAACACTTAATTCTTATACAAATCTTTAAGTAGTAAGGAACGAGATAAAAATAATATAGGGTGAATATACTATTAAAAGATAACACTTGCTGCTTCCAGTTTGATCAGTCGTGCTTTTTGTGGCTCCGTTTCTCTCCAATGATGGCGAAAATAAAGGATATGTGCGCAGCATCCGTTGATGGCCGTGGCTCTCCGCCATATGGTTAAGACCTCAAGATGAGGTGAAATTTTCTTATTTTTTATTTGTATTTCTAAATCATTTAATCAAGATCGTTAAACTTCGTCGCAGCCGATGATGAATGCATAGGAAGTGTATCGCCTGTGTGTATGATGGCTTCCGATGGCGGCACGCAAAATGTGCCGGAATTGAGCCTTCAATTATGACCATATTTTGATGATCAACATAGCTACGAGCGATGATCCGGAGCCGCATTGACCCAAATCAAATTTTAAGTATGTGATGATCTCAACACTGTCACCATGGAGATTACCAACTTGTGCGCCATTTTTTCAACATGGCATGGCCTGCAACTGACATCGTTGATTAGGCTTCATCCCTGAATACACCCCAACATCTTCTGAGTGAACTGTCCGTCCTCCGTCCATTTTAACTTGAATGTTCTACAACCCATCCGAATGAACTCCCCATTTTCCGATCTTTAACGAACTTTGCAAGCTCCAGCTCCACTTTTTTTTTGAACTCTTTAAGTATATCTCCCGCGTATTGGTGTTTTTTTTATTAAGTGAATAATGTTTTTTTCTGGTGATCACCATACAATAGTTCTGTCATCTTGTCTGCTTTGAAGTTTAGCATGAAATAAAGAACATACGGTAATCAATGTGTCCTTCCTATTGTCTACATACACTCAACATGGGGTGAGTCTTTTAAATTTTGTTCTTTGGCATTCAAGGCAGTCGTTGATCTGAAGTTATGTGCGGCTGGGATGCTTCCACTTCCACGGCCTAGAATTGTTATCTTTTTGGGTTTTTGAATATTATTCAAAATTAAACGCGAGCATCACGACAGTGAGGATGTTTCTTTCATTATACCCAATGACCAAGAGCACCTATAGTCCTGAAATTCGGCAAAAAATTCAAACATACCCTCGGGGTCTGCACTTTGGAGCCGGAATTTTTAATTTTGAATTAGTTTTTTTAGTTAAATTTTCATATATTTGCCTAGTTGGGTGGCCCACCCCCTTACATTATATGTGGTTGAGAAGGTTTTTTTTTTTCCTTGAACAAGAAGATATTTGTTCCATTTCTCTCATTTAACTAGAACAGGAGATATAAGCTATTCTAATTGAGTCGATTTTTAAGGCTCGACTCATCCAAAACTACATAACATTATGGCAGAATGATCAGTTTCTAAAATTTCATTCTGTGATATGTTCGGCATTCCCGCACTGGTCCGGAACTGGTCACATGACACACTGGTCCATTCAAGATTTTTGATTTGCTTATTGCGCATTTTAACCAAATAAAATATTTCACTTCTTTTTTTCTTTCTGATGATGATATTTGAACTCTCACAAGATTTCTTTTTTTTTCCCTCAAACCACAGCTTTTTGCATATTTTTGTCCTTTTTTGAAGCACATTTTGAGGAAAGTTGTCGTTGTTGTTTATGGATGTTTTACTGTTATTATTTTAGATAAAGTTAATTGTGCCTATGCCAGTTGATTTTCTTTTTTATTTTGCTGTATGTATTTGCAATGCAGATATTTTAATGTTGTGGCGAATGGTCTACAATTCCAAAGAAATTTTTATAGGTTTTTTTGAAAAGGTGTGTACGCATTTTAGTCAAAGAAAAATGATCATATTATATCGGATGGAGGAGAGGAGGATATATTTTTATTTATTCAAGGTACTTCCTTTCATGAAACAATGAGTGATACAGATTTGTGTTAATATTTACAGGCAGAGGATATAAAATATAAAACTTTTAACACATTAATCTTTTCCCCCATTTATTTTGTCATGGGCTGAATGGAAAAAGTTATGAGAAAATTGTTAAATATTGTTGCTGGTTTTAAAAGAAGTATGTATCATTTGCATACAAAAATAAGCAAAATAGGGTTGCCATTATTTGGGTAAAAACCTTAAAAGTGGGAATGCAGTGAATAGAGAAATGAACCACTAACAGGGTTGAAGAAAGTTAGTAGCAATAAAAAACTAAATGTAGAAGAAGTCTAAAACAAGGTTCTATTGTATGTGAGTTTTAAAATTTTGGAATATGTTGGTTATTTTTAAAGCATTTAACTTGTTTTGAAAAGGAATTTATAACTCATTTATGCTTCTGATATTTTTACAATTGTTTTGAAAATTTAGGAAGAAACTTATACTTAATGTTTATAATGTGATCAAAAAGATTTTTTTTAAACTGTATATTAATTCGTTAAATACACTGCCAGCTTAGTCATTTCCAGCCGAGGACTGCAGTTTCGTGCTTATTAGCCCTCATCAGCCTGGCATAGGAAAGTGACTGAGCTGGAGATGGAAAACCTCTTAAGGAAGCCAAGAGCGCGAAACAAACTGGTAGCTAATATAGAATTAGCAGACCAGACGAGTGACCGAAGCAATGGTTCGGTTCAACTCAAAAATTGAACGCGAGGCAAGGTATATTCAGTAAATTACTGCCCATTAGCCAGGGCCAAAGCAGAAATATGTGAAATACACCGCCAGCTCAGTCAATTCCAGCCAAATTTCATGTATTTCTGCTTTGGCCCTGGCTAATGGGCGGTAATTTATTGAATATACCTTGCCTCGCGTTCAATCTTCGAGTCGAACCGAACCATTGCTTCGGTCACTCGTCTGGTCTGCTAATTCTATATTAGATACCAGTTTTTTTCGCGCTCTTGGCTTCCTTAAGAGGTTTTCCATCTCCAGCTCAGTCACTTTCTTATGCCAGGCTGATGAGTGCTAATAAGCACGAAACTGCAGTCCTCGACTGGAAATGACTGAGCTGGCGGTGTATTTCACGTATTTCTGCTTTGGCCCTGGCTAATTGGGCGGTAATTTATTGAATGTATATTAATTGTTTAAGTGTTATATGTCTGTATTTTTCAATAATAATAATTATTATTTGATTATCTTATTTTTCTTTTGTTCGCAAATGTCTTATAATAAAATTTTTCTACTTAAGGAGAAAGAAGACCCTGCAGCTGCTGAAAATCTCACTAAATTGACGACAAACATGTCAAACTATGGCATAAAGTCGCTACATTTAGAGGCATGTGTAAATTTGGTAAAAGAAAGAGGGGTAGGCAAGATTGAAGTTTTAGTACCAAAGTGTAAGTTCTGTTTTGTTGTTGAACAATTATGCCTATTTAAATTGCAATTCAAATAAATCCTATTGTTGATTATAAAAATTTTAAGAGCTTCCAAATGTTTCACATGGTCTTCAGAAAATTTTACTTGAGTCCACTATCACCACTGCCATATAGGCAATTCTGCATTAATTATTAATTACATATCTGTACTTAGGAAGTAAAGGGCATTATGTCTTTTTTTTTTTTTTTTTCAAAATCTAGGTTTAAGCATTATCTAACTCAAATTTTTATACTCTATTCAGAGGTGTAAAGCACTAAGATTTTGATTCACAAAATGAAAACTTAAAATTCATCTCCTGGCTAATTTTACTTTTGTGGTAATGCTCTTTACCTTCCAGGTACAGTTTCAATTTGACATTTGCTAGTCATGGTTATATGTTACGTTAAAAAGTGCTGTAGTTGGAAAAAAAATGTGTGGGGGGAACATACCTAGATCTAAAAGGAACCTGGGGTCTTACAAATACAAATGTGACGACCAGCAACAGGCTCTGGCACATCTAGGCTCGTCCTAGTTCGTTTATTAGTCCTCAATAAAGATCAATGGCCCTCTTAAAGGGATACCCTTACTCATTATAGCATCTTCAGAGAAACTGTTCCAAATACTCATAATCCTACTAAAATAATTTTTCCCAATTTCCAGATTAGCCCGAGAATTGAATAGCTCTACCACAGCAGCAAAGTTTCGGGTTTAACCAAATTTTCCGAAAATAATACTTTATTTAATAAACAAATCACGTACCACTAATAATCGCCTGCAGTGAACAATCATGAAATGCTATAACTCGCCAGAAAAGACAAGCACCAAAACACACGCTCCGATCCAAAATGTCTAATCTTAAGCTGATGCGTGGGCTCGTATATATTGGGGTCCTTACCACTGCAGCATAGAAATCTAGCAAATAGAGAGGTTCGGGGGAGGAGTTGAGACGTCAGATTGAAGCAGAGTGCTACCAATATTTCTCCAGGGTTTGTACAACCTTGAAAAGTGCTTGAAATAAAAATTTCATCTTCAAGTTCTTGGGGGGGGGGGGGGGGGGGAACCTTGACAGTTTTGAAACGTTGAAAAAAAATGTGGAAGTTTTTTTGTTCTTGAAATCGGTAGCATATAATGAAATTGTGCCCTTTTTTTTCAAGAATATTGCATCAGTGCGATTTTCTGAACTTGTGTGCAGCGTCACGAAAAATTGCTTTCTGTGTTTGAGAGTTCAATCTTTTTTCATCTTGTAAATATTTTGATATTTTTGGCAATCTGAAGTTATTTTAGCATACGCCACCATAGATTAGCTAATTTTTTGTTTAATTTCAATAGATAACAAACTACTTTTTTTTTGGAACCATGGCAACATTGCTCTTGCTCAGACTTTGCGGAAAGATGCTTGTCCTCTTTGAGATTTCAATCTTTTTGCATCTTGTAAATATTTGGAGATTTTTGGCAATCGGAAGTTATTTTGACATACGCTACAACAGATTAGCGTACTTTATGTTTAAGTGCCTGGACGACCGAGCCTTGCTCGGCTTTAAAAGAATTATTTTTTGTCAACTTGTGTTTTCCTAAGGTTCGATACTTTTTCAAATATACTTGAAAAGTATCATGTTAATGGAATATTAAGGTTCTCAATGCTTCTGAGAAACGAGAGATATACATGTAAACACTTAATCAGCATTATAGTTATTTCAGATTTTGAACTTGGAGCCAATTTTACTATAGTAAAATTATATTTAACCCAGAACTTCCTTCCATACTATGTTGCAATTCATTTAGAATAAGTAATTTTAGTGTAGTTGGTCACTTTATGCTAGAAAATGCTACATACAGCATGCTATCTATAAAAACTGATGATCCACAAACCACTCCAACAAATTATAACAACAAAATATAAACAGTCTCAAGACATATGTTTTTTAGAAATAAAATTTAGATGCATGATTTAAAAAAAGAACATATAAAACTATTTGAAATGTAAAAAAGAAAATAAGTAAATAAAATAAGACTGTCAAGCAAAAGTTTTGCTTCAAAAAAAAAAAAAAAAGCCTTACATCGACTTACATAGTGCTTTTGAATTTGTTTTTAGCCAACTGTGATTGAAATTAGCTAAAGTGGCTATTATCAGCCAAGCCTGGCAACCTTAAGCAAGTTTAAAATTTTAAAGCGAGAAGACACAAATTTTCATTGTTATGGTTGCAAATCATCTGCTTAATGTGTCAATTCACAATTTCTTACAAGGCTTAACTCAATTGAACTTTATATTTAAAAACTTTTTTTGTAAAAAATCGCGTTTTTACAGAAAAACACAGATGTAAATGAACTTATAGAATGCTAAACTACAATTTAATCCAAAATTTCACCCAAATCGTTAGAGCTGTTTCCGAGATAAGAAATATGAATGTATATACATACCCACAGGAATTGCTTGTTTAAAGATATAAGATTTCAATAGATAAAAAACTTTTTTTCGGAACCATGGCAACTTTGCACTTTGCTCGGACTGTGCGGAAAATTGCTTGTCGTCTTTGAGATTTCAATCTTTTTGCAGCTTGTAAACATTTGGATGTTTTTGGCAATCCGAAGTTATTTTGACATACGCCACAACAGATTAGCTTATTTTATGTTTAATTTCAATAAATAACAAACAACGTTTTTTCAGAACCATGGTAACATTGAACTTACTCGGACTTAGCTGAAAAGTGCTTGTCGTATTTGAGATTTCAATCTTTTTGCATCTTGTAAATATTTTGATAGTTTTGTTACTTACATACATTTTTGTTTTATTTTAGGAATGGACAAATTTCCAAGCCTTCCAAATAGTCTCAAGTGCTGACCGTTTGAAAAATGGACTTATAACTATTTTTATGCCGAAGACATGGCTCAAGATGTTATCAGGTACGGATCCAGAAGGGTGGTCATGACCCCCTCCTAAAGCTATATTTTGGGGTAATTATGTTTCAAAAAATCACAACAGACCCCTTATTCTAAGCACAAAACTGCACTTTGATCCCTCCTTTTTTGACCCCTTTCGGAACCAGAAGCTGGATCCCCCTGATTGTTCTTGTATATTTATGTTTCTGAAGTATTGTATATTGTACCAAAGCATTGGTTTTGAAAATTCATCTATAATAAAATTGTTTTCAAAAATTGAAAAAAGAGTGTAATTTCCTACTGAATGAAGTCAAATATTTGCTTTTTTTATGCACATAAAACTGACTGACAGGGTTGCCACGCACCGGGAAAACCTGGAATTGTCAGGGAAAATGAAAATGGCCGAAAATCAGGGAAATGTCAGGGAAAATGAAAAATTGCATATTTCCAAGCGTTCTTAGCGCGGCCCGCTGGTCTATGACGTCAAAAAAAAAAAAAAAAAACTTTCATCCTTGTTTTTTTTTCGCCGCTATTCCCTTCCTATTCATCGTTTTGTCATTCCCCTCTTTCTTCTTCCCCCTGCAGTTCTTTTTATCAACTCTCTGCCATTGGCGCGTGCGCCATAGCAGTCGGTGGCGGACATGGCGCAGAAGGTACTTCTTTTCTTCCTCGTTTGAGCGGGCTCTGTTTAAACGCTGTTTGTTTATGTCAGCAGTTCTGAAGTTGTTAGGATACACAGCACGTTGTTTTGTCTGTGAGTGCAATGAGCTGCAATAATTTTTTCATATTTTATATTATTTATTTAAAGTGATTAATGAAATCGTAGTATTCTAAACAATTTTGTTCTGTAAATTTAGATCATTAGACAATTTTAAACTTAGAAAGTTTTTTTTTTACGGAAGTATCGCTAATCTTTAAGTATTTTGGTAGTGATCTTTCAAGACTTCGAATGCGCTTCTTTCTTTCAAAATAAAAATAATCCGATTAAAAAAAAATCTGCACATCAGAGAAGGTTTCTGTTCATTACTCAAAATTTAACTTTATGACAGGGTGCCCACAGAAGTGATTATGGCGCAAGTTGCGCCATCAAAAATTTGGGGGGAGGGATTTTTTAATTTATTTTACTTTATTTTTATTCAAATTATTTACTCATATTATTTTACTTTATTATTTTCGTCTGTGTGTGTGTGTATGTGTGTGTATTTTAGTGGGGAGCGATCACACTTTTCTTTCAAAACAATAATAATTAAAAATAAATAAATAGGTAAAAAAAATAAATAAAAAAAGAGGGTTAAAAATAAAGCGCTAAGGCGTTCAGAAATATTCGGGGGGGGGGGGGGCATCCCTGTTTTATGAGCAACAAACAGGGGAAATATGTGAAGCTAAAAGATGCATGATTTTTTTACAAGCCAAAGTCTAAAACGCTTTGAATTCAATGGATTGGAGGAGTGGAAGGCAAATAATTGAAAAAGTTTAGGTTTCATAAGTTTTTAGTTCAGATTATTTTAGCAATTAACTTTATTTTTGTGATACAGATGTCACAATTGTTAATTTTGCAGTTCTTTCACTTGATGTAAGGCAGTGGCTCCTCGCTATTGAAAATTAGATATGCTACATTTACATTAATTGTTTATTGCAGTGATTTGCTTCACTTGTGTTAGTACATTAGGGTAGTTCAAAAATACACTTAAAAAAAAAGGTTTCTCCTAGAAAAACAGGACACTACTCAATGTTTTTAGACATGTGGATAGTAAAATACTGGAAGAATTTTAACTTCCTATTCCAACTGAAAGAGGGTGCTCGACCCCCTCCCTCAAACTTCATAAGTATGAGGAGGGGGTTAAAAAAAATACATTGAACTGAAAAAACAATGTTACATACTATAATCTACACGAGTTATATGCATATTCATTGCAATAAAATAATTACTCACATAAAAAAAAACAGCTGGGGAAATTAAATGTTTCTAAATTTGTGACTTTTCTATGCTGGAGCTAATGTTAAATTAAGGGGGTCATTGCGAAACCTCTTAAATTTGAGTAAGAAGCTGAAACTTTTACAGCACAATACTATTAGTAAGTTTAAAAAAGATAACGGGTGTCTTGGACTCGAGCTGAGAGAAAAAAAAAAGAAAAAAAATTGAACCACCCTTAGTTCATATTTTTGATTATTTCAGCTTGAGTAAATTAAATTTGGTAACCATTGTTTGTAAAGTTGGAAAATGAGGTAAGTTTTATCAAAATTTGAGATGTATATATTAATGTTGCAAAATGAAGGTGGAGATCGATAACCTGGAATTTTTCTCAAAACCACCTGGAAAACCTGGAAATGTCAGGGAATTTCATTCTTGAACTTCCGTGGCAACCCTGGACTGAAGACCACACACTTAAAATCATAACTCTTTCTGCCTTTCATGTAGAATAATTCATTAAAAATATAAACAAAAGTAAGCCACAGTCATCTTGCATAAAAACAAGGGGTGCCAACCCCCTCAATCTCCCGAAGACCCCCCTAAAAAGGAAACAAATACCCCTCAAGACAGCCCCCTCCCCCTTTGTGGGCACCCCTGGAAGCAAAATAAGATGAAAGAATGAATTTCTTTTTTGGAGATTTTGATTAATATTTAGACAGTCTAACAGTATCAAAAGGATTAGTTAAATTAATATTTTTTAGCTGTTTTGAATTCTTATAGTCAAAATGCCCGGTCTGGAGGTTCTAGAGTGCCAGCAAAAAAATCTTTACATGTGGTTGGCAACTAAAAACCTGACATGTAAGTTTCTTGTCATTTTACTTGGCATGCTCACCCTCATGATGTCAGATCATTGGAGCAAAGTGTAACTGGCCACATGTAAAGATTTTTTTTTTATCCATCACTATAGTGTTAAAACTTAAAAATTTCTGACAAATGCAAGAGGAAGGGGGATTTCAAAATGTGCCAAATTCAACTTCTTGATACATCTATGATATCAAAATGCAAAAACCATGGTTCTTTTTTTTAGCCTACTTTCCCAGAAAAAGAAGAAAAAAGCATGAAAGAAGGCTTAATGCATCTTAAAAAATTCGCGAAAAACAAAAAAAAATAAGTCAAAAATAAAATAAATAAATAAATATCGAAAAATTAAAAATTGGAAAGTAGGGTATTGAGATGGGGGAAAATGTCTGTCTGTCGGTCTGTCTGCCCCCCCCCCCCCCCAATAACTTTTGAATGAATAGTCCGATTCGAACAAACTTTTTTTTTCTTCGAAAGATCTCGGCGAGGACACTTCATTCCCATATCTCACTTTTTGATTTGAACTATTTTTTGTTCAATTTTGAACAGTTTAAAAAAACTTAACATTAGCGCCTATGAGGAAATTCAAGGCAATTCCGAACTGTGAGGCGAATTTGCTTCGAACAAACTTTGTAGGAAAAAGCTTTAGATGAAAAACTTGTAAATAAAATATCTTTTTGATTTGAACAATTTTCCCTTCAATTTTGAACAGTTCAAATCCCTTAACATTAGCGCCTGTGGGGAAACTGAAAGTCAATGTAGATTCCGTACTTGAAGGCGGATTTTTTTCAAACAAATTTTGTTGGAAATAGCTCTTGACGTATCTTATGTTTCTACTTAAAGATATGCGCAGACTTTTTTTTTTTTGACAATGAAAAGTATTTCTTTAAGTTGACATTTTATTGTTTTTATTTATTTTGGTCAGTGCATTAATTCATTTAAAAAAAATTTTGCCAACAGGGAAAAAAGAAACGATTTTTTTTTTGTTTTCAAAGTTGTTAAAGAATTTTTTTTTAATGGAAAAAAGTGTATTAGCTGCTTTGTTTAAAAGGTGCTGCGCTTTTTTTTTTTTTTTTTTTTAACAGAAATATTTTGTTCCTAGAAATTAGCTTAAAATATTTTTAAAATATGTTAGAAACAATTTGCGATTTTAGCTATTTTTGAGAATATTGATCTGGTACTGGAAAGTAGTATGGGTATTCGCGGAAGTAGGCTCGTATAGTTCTTGCTGGAACTTCTTGTTGAAACATGTTGCTTGAGATAAGCTTTTACGACTGGCATGTTTCATATTTTGCTTTTTATTATATCACAAATTTAGTATTTTGGATTCAATATTTTTGTTATTGCTTGCTTTTTATCTTAATAGGGAACATGCATGGTTTTCAAACTCACTTGTAAACAAAATAGCATGAAAAACTATGTTGAAGTATACAAATAACACCTCAAACTAATTTAAATGTAATTAAAATGAGTTTTAAAAGCGATTAAGCCACGCCCCCACAAAAATGAAACTATCGGGCGGAAAGAGCTTGGGACATCAATAAACACTTCGCCGCTGCGT
Source organism: Uloborus diversus (assembly GCF_026930045.1). Classification (NCBI taxonomy): domain Eukaryota; kingdom Metazoa; phylum Arthropoda; class Arachnida; order Araneae; family Uloboridae; genus Uloborus; species Uloborus diversus. The sequence continues at coordinate 63,484 of NW_026557782.1, forward strand.
ACATTCTGCTTGTGCTGTACATTGCAATGGCGGAGTCCGAAAACATGGAATCAACACATTCTAAGCACAAGTTTTAAGGCATAGGTTGAACACCTTCAGAGGTAATAAAGGCTTCACAAGTCATTAGGCTTTGTG
>NW_026557783.1:0-63540 GCF_026930045.1 Uloborus diversus
TACTGTCAAAACATCTGAAAAGTGAGGTTTAAGGCTACTTATAATAAAGCATACAATTGTAATATAAATCTAAGAGTAAAAAAATTCTTTTGGTCAGAAGAAAACAGCTATTTCAAACTGCGGCTGTTTAAAAAACAATAGTTAACAGTTGATGAATTTATTAAATCAAATGGAATAAAATTGCACTTCCTTACTTTGGTGCCTTTGAGATAGTTTGCTATGCTATCAAACATTTCATTAGCTTTAGTTCCCCCCCCCCCCCCATCAGCTTGGGTAATAGCATGCTGTGATAGTTGCATTGAGTTGAGACTTGGGTTTAGTAATTCACTAAATTGGATAATATAGTTGTGGCTGTTGGAAATAGTGGGATGTAAATTGGAAGTTTGGGGCAGAAAGAGTGTGCAGTTTAGATCACTCATTAACTTTTATGAAAAAGTTTTTCCTTCAGTCCAATCTGAATAACAGCTCTTAGGATTATTACCAACATCTGTTTGCGGTAAAACAAAGACTTTTCTCATATCCTTTGCACAAAATCTCCCAAAATTTTCATTTTTGTTATTTACAATGCTTAAAATCATGCTTTGCAAAAAATATATTTAAAAATTAAATATGCTTTTTGCATAAAATTGCTTGATTTATTTCTTTTAGGTTCTTGGATTGTATGCCCTTGTTTTTATGGTGGCTTTGCCAGTTGCAGTGGTAAGTTTTTTATTCTTTGGGAAAAAATTCAAAGTTTTGAAATAAAAAAAATTCTAAACTTTAAAATGCATAGTTTTTATGACCATGTTTTTTTTCTTTATTATCATTTCAAGGTATTTGCAACATGTATGTCTTATGCAGAACTTGTTAAAATGTAAAAAAAATATTGAATATAATGAGCAAGCTCATTCTAAAGCACATTAAGGTCACATTTTTCTTGCTTCACAAAATGTTTGGAACTCCTCTCAGAGCTCTAAATATGCAGTTTTATTGTTATGCACTCTACATTGAATGTTATTCTAATAATGACCTTTCATTCAATATTTGTGCTTGGGGCATGTTAAGTTCAGACACATCTTTATTATTTTGACAAATGACTTAAAAGTATTGTTACTATTTTTGTAGAAGGGCCGTTTCGCAATATTTATTCTATCCACATGCTGAAATTATTTTTTTTTGCCAGTGTAAGACGTCTTACCAACACAAACTCAAAATAAATATTGTGCTAATCAAACAGTAAATTGAACAGTTATGGCAAACAAGTTGTTCCAAGTTCATGAAATACACCGCCAGCTCAGTCAATTCCAGCCAAGGACTGCAGTTTCGTGCTTATTAGCACTCATCAGCCCGGCATAAGAGTGACTGTGCTGGAGGTGGAAAACCTCTTAAGGAAGCCTAGAGTGTCAAACTTGTAGCTAATGCAGAATTAACACTGACCAGACGAGTGACCAAAACAATTGTTCGGTTCAACTCGAAGATTGAAGGCAAGGCATGGTAATTTCAGTAAGTTACCGCAATATAGCCAGGGCTAAGGCAGAAATACATGAAATACACTGCCAGCTCAGTCAATTCCAGCCGAGGACTGCTTTTTGGTGCTTATAAGTGCTCATCAGCCCGGTTTTTAAAAAAAAAAACTTTTTATACCAACCCTGTCTACTAGAGCAGAGCTAATAGTTTCATTAATGCTTAGTTCTTAAATTGGCCCTATAGAAAAACAAAGCAAGATGCCTATACCATAATTTTTACAAAAATAAAATGTCTACAAAAAAAAAATGCAAACAAATTCAAATAAAAAAAACGTTTGTGGAAAAGTAAAATAAAGGAATTACTGAAGTGAAATGTCGAGTCCAGCACACTTTTTGAATTCCGTTAATACGATGTTTATTAACTGATATTTATTTTATTTTTGCTGATTTATTTATTTTTGGCATAACTGTGTCAAATGGTGCATAAAATTAGAAAATAAAAATATTTATTGATATGTGCTTATTTAAAGCAATGTAAAAAAATCTTTATATTTGTGCTGGATTCTGCAGATACATATTTCTGAGTTTATAACACAAACAAAAATTCATATTTTTAACTGAAAAATTGTGAGTGACTTAATACTCTTCCTGTTTTTCGACTTAAAGTAAAAGTTCATCAAAAAAATTTATGTCATTTCAAATATGAAAGGCATTATCAAGTCTTGCACTGTAGAGTCTGCAATGTGAGTTATAACAATTTTCCGATTAAGTATTGAATACCTCTAAAAATACTCATGCAAATTCAAAATAACCACCATTGCTTTATGATTTAAAATTTGATTTTAGATAGTTATTTTTAAAATATACAGTCTATGACTTTAGTTGCAAACACTATTTGGACTGACCCAGATGTTCATAGTTTTTGAAAATAATAACAAAACTAAAAAGAAACAGTTGAAATTTAAATTTTACATTTTAAAGTTACTGAATGCTATATTTTGTAATACCCTTTATGGTGATATAGTTTTCCAAAACACATTTAATTAATATTCAAGTTTGTTATTTTTTATTGATTTCATACATTTGATTTTATTCTTTACCTGTTAGCAAAGTAGCTGGTTGTTTTCGGATTGCTCTTATTGCATGTCTGTACAGGAAAAAAGACAGTTGTAACTTCTAATTAAAAAGTAAACTAACTCTCTTATTTTAGAAAATTACTCCTTTTTTTTAAAAAAAAATCAATAGAACAGTTCTTGGTTTCACTAATACTTTACAGTTGCCATTTGTTTTTATCTTTAACTAGCTGTACCCGACGCGCTTTGCTTTGCCAACAAGAAAGATACATCATTATACTGATTTTCATGACAATCGGTTGAACGGGGCAGAAGTTGCTACTCTGCAGTGCCACCTGGTGGCGAGTGGCTTCAATGAGCATATTATGCACCTTCTCCGTGGAAAAATACATATATATATAGTAATTTTCATAATAATCGGTCCAGGTATCAAGTGAAGCCGTGACTATACTCAAATTTTGTACTCACGCAGTTTGCAAGATCAATCAATCGCTAAAAATATCAAATAGAAAAAGTTTTAAATCCCCCCGTTGCATGAAAAGCCATAAAACAATAAAGAAAGAATTTATTTGCTCAAACTCAAGAAAAATGGCAACAGCTAACTTCTTATCAATGAGATCTTTCACGCGAATTAATTTCTGCAGCCGATAATTTTATTCATATTTATCCAATGGATTGTGACTTAAATTGGAATAAAAAAGGAACTATCGATCGGATTTTTTTCGAACTGGTCTATAAACATTCCCAGTACCAAAAATAATGAGTTCATGGATGACATACAGACAAACATTCAATTTTATATATATAGATAGTGGCATTCCGAGTATCAGAAGCTTGATAGTCAAAGCCATTCCTTCCCAGAATCCTTGGCTTAGACCTATGATGCCTAGTATGTTTTGTACATATGAATGAAAAAAAAAGGTTTCCTAGCACATAAAGTATCATTGCAGAAATTAACTAAAGCAAGAACTGTCCCAAGCCTTTATTGATAGATTTATTTTTATTGTTAAAAGATTGTTTTTAAAACTTTACCTGATGAACTTTTATTTTCTACCTAAAAATTCATTTCTGATGAATGTTTCTGAACCTAGGGTTCATTTCTGCTTAAAAATATTCACTAAATGCAATGAAGCATAACTTACTGTATATTTTGTTCTTGGTAAAATATTGTTACATTAGTAGTATTTGTTTCCATATTTTTTAGGGTATCTGGTGGTATCGTTCAGTGAAGTTTGGCGGTGATCAAGTTCTCTTAGATACAACTCAATTATATTACTATTTTATTTATAAAACTCCACATATGATATATAAAAGTAAGTATGTAGCTAAGTGTCTTTCATGTTTTTCTTCAAAAAATAGTTTGTTTTCCTTTAATATATTGTGATTAAATAAAATTTTTCCTTTTTGATTTTGTTTTACTTGTTTTTTAGTTGTGAACCAAATTTCTTGTAGATATAAAATGATATATTGGGAGGAAATATCTCTTCACTATTAGTTTTCAGTTTTGTGATGAAATTAAGTTCACAGTAAAAGTTCTCTACTGAAGTTTTTCAAGAAAAAAATAACTAAATATAAGTAATAAACAAAAAGTATTTTAAATGAAAAAATAAATGAAAAGCTTGTGAAGGGGCAACAAATGATACTAAATATTGCCAGATAATTTCATACTATCATTTGTTAAAATATTTTTAAAAATATGTAAATTAACATATGTATTCTTATTATTGGTTTTATGTATATAATGAAAAGGTAGCTAAAGTAAGAGTAAAGTAAAGTATGAGTTATAACCATTATATTGAAATATTAGAGCAAGTTTAGAAAATATGTAATACTAGCAAAAATACCTGGCGTTGCCTGGATCAGTAATAATTATTAGAAAAAATCGTTACTTGCTTTTGTTTTCTGTTTTAAGTGAAAGAATTTAAAACACATCTTTTTGACGTGATTAAAAATCGAGTTTCTTCCTTACCCATAAAACTAAAATAGCAGTAAGTATAAAGAACAAAGTAGTATTGATTTAGAAACGAAAGCACTATATTTAAGCATATACAAATTTAAAAAACATGAAATTAATCTTCTCATGTTTAAAAAGATTAATCTGTTGATACTTTTTTTTAACATGGAGTCTAAAACCTTCTCTGTATGGCTAATGAAGTACAAAGTGATTAAAAAAAAGTAGCTGCGCTCGTAATCCCCTTATACTTGCTTTAGTTATTTCGGGAAATTTCAATCATTGTGGGCTCTTGGTGCGATTTTACCGAATTTGCGAAAGTCGTTTCGGGGTACCTTCGATGATGCTCCCCCATTCTTTCCTTACTTTGTAAAACGATATGATATTAATTTTCGTTACAGAGATATCGTCGCCAGATGCTGAGATATTTTTGGTCACCATAAAATGGCGCTAAACAGTTTCATCCGAAATGTTACCAAAATAAGTAATAAAATTTGGTGATTGTTTGAAATTGTGCAAAAAGGAAAATTAATGGAAGTTTTTGTGCTGTTTATGGATTTGCCTAATTTAGTTGCTGGATTATTTAACACAGTAAAAAAAGTCTTTTGAAAATTCTTTGATTGGCGATATTTTGTTTACATGGTGAAAGCTGAGAAACATTATGACGTAGTCTTCGGCTTCAAAAACAGCAACGTTGAAAAAACTGCCAAATGCATCAGCTACGGAAATCTTTCTGCAAACATTTTGGCGATCTGCTGGTTGTTTGGATAATGAGTAAGTGTTCAATCAGCATAAATAATAATAAAAACCATTAATTACATTAAAGTTCCGTTTAAATGGAAAATCATCAGCCAAATCATGTATTATTTGCCAATTTGTGCAAAAATCTTACTTCGAGATTTGACTTGAGAAAAGCCTTGAACAATCACGAAAAGCAAAGAAAGTCAACAATACAACAATTGTCGCTATCGACAGGGAGTTGAGATGATACACTAAATACTGTATTGAGTTGAGGAAAGCCTTCGAACATGGATCTAAAAAGCTCATAACTCGTTTTTTATACTACTTAGAAATTTCGAACAGGTGCCATCTTCAGCAGAAAAATCAGAGCTTTCGATGGACATATAATGTTAATATGTGCAAGCATTTTTTCATCCCCATATTAGAGAATTTATACAAAAATTGTGTTTTATTGCCCCCCTAAGGGGGGTTTTGCCCCCCATAACGGGACAAAAACTACCCTATGTGTTATTCTGATGCATAAGCTATATTATTGTAAAGTTTCATCAAAATCCGTTCAGTAGTTTTTGCGTGAAAGAGTAACAAACATCCATACATCCATACAGACAAACTTTCGCATATATATAAGATTAGTAAGATTTTACATGATTATGCCATTGCTTCAAGAGAAGTAGAAGCTTTTCTTTTTACGTTAATTTTAGGTTTTATGATAATGAAGGAATTATAAGAAAATTTATGTATAGTAAAAACCTCCATAAGATGGGTTTTACAAAATAAGTAGCAGTGCGAGCTTGCTGCAAATTTTGTCATTTAAGTTTCTCATCAAAAAAAAAAAAAAAGTAATGTTAATATAATCTGCTTGAAGAAAAGGGGATATCTAAAAAAAATTTTTAAAAATTAATTTGAATTTTGACATTTGGAATTCAAATTATGTTTTTCGCAATCACGAGTGTGTGTGTATGTAGGCGTGTGTGTTTGTGTCTGTGTGCAGGTATGAGTGTGTAGGTAGTTGTGTGTATGAGTGTTTTTGGTAGGGGGGAATGTGTATGTGTGTGTAGGCATATGTGTCTGTGTGCAGGCATATGTGTCTGTGTGCAGGCATGAGTGTGTGGGTAGTTGTGTGTCTGTGTGAATGTGTAGGTTCTGTATGTATGCGTTTGTGTATGTGTTTGTTTGTACGTGCATGTATGTATGCATGTGTGTGTAGGATATGGATGCAACCTGGAGATTGTTTTCGCTATAGGAGCAGCATCGTGAGGAGCCGGTTGACGGTGATGCTGCAGAGGGTGCTGGCGGGAAAATAAAATGATAGCACATCAAAACAGTCAAGTGAGAACAATAAGCAATCGTGATTGCTCAAAAAAGCACAACAGCAAGTATTTTCTTGGCGGCTTCTGTGTTCCGCGATCCTTCCAGGATAAATGAGAAATATCCTCTGTGAGGTGGGTCTCTGTCTATGAGCAGAAAAAATAATTCCTCCGAAGGTTTCTGTGTTCCTGTAAAACCTGATGAAGAATCGTTAGTTAAAGAACTGTTCTGATTGCTTTCAGGAGTGATTATGATTCTGGCAGCCTCTTTAGAGTTTGAGAAAAGCCACAACGGAGAAGTTGTGGAGCGTCCCAGTGACAACGTCGAGGTGCCACAACTCATTAAAGACCTTCCCAACTTGGGAGAAAAGAATAAAGAGAAACCACTTTGCTTCGGGTACAGCATCAAGGCTAGAGCATTGATTCATGCGCATCTGTCCAGAATGAAGCTTCCACCTAATACACTGGATGAAGGTTTGTTTGTTTTTTCTGCTCACTTCCTTGGATATTCTTGCTGTATGTGGTGCTCAGTATACTTACTTTTTTTCTCCTTTTTTAAAATATAGATCGTTTGTATATTGTGAAAAAGTGCCCCTACCTATTACAGGAATTCGTCCAGTGTGCCTCACAGTTAACAATGTTAGCCTTGACTGGCAGAAGTAAGCATTTTTATTTTGATTAATATTTATTGGGTAGCTTGTTAGTATCACGCTTAATACAGATTCATAATGATCTTTAGATCTTCTGAATAATTTGTAGAAACATATCATATGTAAACATGTTATTCAAAATTAAACTATGGTATTTAAAAAAAATTTGATTTTCAAATTCTATAGATAAGTATTTTAAACATTAATTTGTCGCAAGAACTTGAAACAAAGTTAATTTTATTGTGAACCAACGCTCGAACATGTTGGGACAAAGATTAGACAATAAACAGAGAGTTAAATTGTTGAAGGAAGGCGTAAACTAAGCAAAAGAACAATTTTTTGCAATTTTGACTTAGTATTTGTGCGTATTCCAGTCTGAGTCACGTGCAAGTTTTTTCAATAATCTGTTAGCATCAGTCGCTGAATTTCAATGAGGTATAAATGTTGTTCTTGATCTTAATTCATAATGTTTACTGTAGACAATTGTACAGTTATTTTGTATATTTCTCAAGAAATTAATTAAAATAAAGTCCCTTTCTATATTTTAATACATAATTCAAACTCAGACAAGTGGCCGATTAAGAGGAATTCCCGAAGAAACACTTACCCCCCGTGGCTAACCAGCTTGAGTCCACTAGCTGCTGGTCTCCCGGTCGCACCCCGTCTGAGTTCTCCTCTCTCTCTTCCACACTCCGGGGCTCGGGGTTGCTCGGAGGTGAGGGGGGTTCCGAGCTCTCTCGTTATCTCTTCCTTGGCTCGTGTCTTCGCGACACTCCTCCGCACCAAGAAAAAATTGTTCGAATAAACTGGCTAGCCTACAGGAGTACATAAAGTCCTGAGTTATGTCCCAAGTCCTGTACATAAAGTCCTGAGTAATGTACAAACTGTGTTTGAAAACAGGTAGTTGGAACGTTTCCCTCGTTCCCTGAACTGAACCTATATTTCTCCCTAACACTCTTAGCCGCGTTGAGTAGTCATGAACTGTTTCTTTTCTACGTTGAGCGCAAGTTGCGAGCTCGTTTAGATACGTTGATAAGGGGAGAGGATTATCGAACCTGTATAGCAACCTTTCTACTAATTCATCGAAACTTCGTGTGGTTGAAGCCCTCGGGTCCGCGTGCACAAAATTTTCCGCCCCATCAGTCAATTTTAGTTTTGTTATTAGTTTCTGTGTATCCGACCACCCGCTTATTTGAGAAATCTCGTTAATTTTTGCTATAAATGCCCTCACGGGAAGCGCCGCTGTCCCTGAAAATTTAGGAATTAATTCCAGTAAAGAAATATTGGGAATTGGTTCAACCGTGGAGTTAGCGTTCATTGTTAACGAAGCTCTCGAATTTCCCGATACGGTATTATTGTTTTGCCTGCGTCCCCTCCGACTCATTTTAACTTCTCAAATGGAACAAGACCACATTAATAACCAAGAATGTAAAATATTTGTGAGCACACAAAACAATACAATGTGAAAGTAACAAATTACTAGAAATTTCGCGTCAGCTATACCCAACATTAGCAGCACGTGACACAAGAAATTTTGTGCTGCTAATTGCAACGTCTTGAGAAATATACAAAATAACTGTACAATTGTCTACAGTAAACATTATGAATTAAGATCAAGAACAACATTTATACCTCATTGAAATTCAGCAACTGATGCTAACAGATTATTGAAAAAACTTGCACGTGGCTCAGACTGGAATACACACAAATACTAAGTCAAAATTGAAAAAAATTGTTCTTTTGCTTAGTTTACGCCTTCCTTCAACAATGCCTAGAGCTAAACTGTAACAGAATGGTGCAAGGAGAAAAAAAAATTTGCATGCATATACGCATGCTTTCTCAAATCAATGCATCCTGGTCATGGCACCAGATGAAACAACGCTCGAACATGTTGGAACAAAGATTAGACAATAAACAGAGAGTTAAATTGTCCGTTCTATATTTTAATACATAATTCAAACTCGGACAAGTAACCGATTAAGAGGAATTCCAGAAGAAACACTTACCCCCCGTGGCTAGCCAGCTGGAGTCCACTAGCTACTGGTCTCCCGGTCGCACCCCGTCTGAGTTCTCCTCTCTCTCTTCCACCCTCCGGGGCTCGGGGTTGCTCGAAGGAGGTAAGGGGGGTTCCGAGCTCTCTCGTTATCTCTTCCTTGGCTCGTGTCTTCGCAACAATTGTAACATTTATAAATGTATACTTGCCTATACAGTGCTAATTGTACGTAAGGAAAACTGATTTGATTGATTAAAACTTTCTTCAAGGAACTTTGAAAATACAATTTATCTTTATAGTAAAAAAAGTAAGCTTTCTAAGAAATTCTGGAAGGAAGTCAGTGGCGGGCCTGCGTCCAGGAGGCCCCACAGCACCTACAGCCTTCAAATTTTATACAAAATTACTTCAAGCCCCGGGGGTGTGCACCTGGGGTTTTATTTTTTTTAATTCGAATTAGTTCTTTTTTAAATTAATTTTTTAAGCTCACAAATCGCATATACTGCCTGTTATTGCCTATAAAAGGGGTGAAAATTTACTTGCATATATTAATATTATATACCGTGGGAAAGAGTAGAATTTTCCGCTTTCTACTCGATTTATTTCAATGCTTTAACGCGAATACGGCGGGAGTTATTTGTTTGTAGCTCGAAGTGTTTTAGGCTTAGCTAAAATTTAGGCACTACTTTCTTCATTAATCTATCGGTAAAAAGCAAAAGAATTGTCCCACAGTTTTCTTTTTGACACCACTGGAAAAAGTGGCTTTTTTTAATCCAGATCTAACTTGATCTACGGTCGAAAAACTAAGATTCTATCTCCAAATGAAAAACAGTTACAAGCAGTTAAAAATCAAGTTTGAATAATCTTACATCCGTTTAAATTATTGATGTTTTATTTGGCGTTGCTATAGTCACGTCTTTTCAATTCGCTTGTTCTGTCTTTCCTTATTCACAAACTTTAAGGGTTTCGATTTTAACAGAAAATCTTAGGCTCAACTCGGTTCAAGCTTCGAGCTAAAGAGCAAAGCAATATTACTAGAGACCACGAATATGAAAGCGACTTTTCAAACGTACAAAACTGCAGTTTTTCAATGCTCAGGAGCCCCTTAATGGCTCTGCAAGTTGGTACACGTTATTTTGAAGCCCAGGGAAGGGGTGCTGTTTGTTCCAAAGGGAGCTCATAATGCGTTTTCAATCTGTTTCTTTTAATTGACGATTTAAATCTTTGCGAATCAAATAAGATTGCGAAGCAATTTTCGGAGGTTGGTGAGCGTTAGAAAGCAGAGGTCAGAGCCCCCTAGTAAACTAAAAAATTTTAATTAAATGTCTTTTTATTTATTGTTTTTGAAATTCTCAAACTATACCGACCACAGTTTTGCACTTAAATGTTTGCAATTTGTATGACTTTTTTGAATTAAGTGTAGAAAACAGTCTTGTTTTTACACTATTAATGAAAGAAAAAAAAACTTCAAATAACATTTGAAACTAAAGGATTTGAAAGAAAATTTAATTTTTTAAATGTAGGATGTTATGTGAAAATCAAATTTTTGTTCTGTTTCACTTACAAAGGATGAACGAAACAGATGTTTGAAAAGATGTTTTTTTTTTTGAGTAGATACTAGTGGTTGTTATAGAAAACTGATCAATTTTTTTTGTATTGAATTTATTAATTTTTACTGCTATCATTAAATCCCCCCCCCCCCTTTTTAACTCTGTTTATTCCAAAACTTTTCTGAACCACCAATCTTATCACCCATTCTATTTAGATCATTTAAATTGGAGTACTTGATAGTTTTTCAACAAAAAAATCATTTGGTGAGAAAACGTACCTTGAATAAGATGATTTTTTTTCCTTTTTGCAAACAAATGGCAAAATCTGTTAATATAGTCCTGTTATGAAGTTTCGAGTGATGTCTGTATTTCATTTTTAGTTTCCCGCATGCCCAATCTGGACACGATGGAAAATGCCATGAAATTGTGTCCTTGCATTGTGCAGGCTCTGTGGGACAATAAGAGCCCTCTTTTGCAGCTGCCCCACATCACAGAAGATATGTTGAGGCATTTCACCACCAGGAAGGTAACAAACTGGGATTAATTGACTTCATCTGTACTTCATTTTGCACTCTTTCCTTTTAGAATTTCTTCACGCATTCTAGCCATAAGTTCTAGTGAATTTTCACTATAACTCACTTTCTTTTGTTTATGCAATTATTTTTTTTAATGTTTTTAAGTCTTTATTTTTAGAGTGTTAAGTTTTATGTTCTTGCATATTTTTCTTTTTCTCTTTTATTCATGAAAGCAGAACATTCATTTTGTTGCTTGAATTACTGCAAATTGATACAGTTTAAGTTTTAAAGGAAATAAGTAAAAAATGATCAAAAAGATCTCTATGGCATGATCAACACTTTTGTCAGTTTTTCAATATTTATTGTTATAATGTAAATTAAAATTGGTGTTTTCTAAGCATGGAAAAATCAAAGTATTGTTATTGAAAAAATAGGTTTTTTCTTCCATCCAAGCTCTAATTTTCATTTTTAAAATCTACTTAATATTTACACTTTTGAGATGTTTCCAGCAAACAAATTAAGTTCTTAGGTTTTCATTTCCTGCAGCTATTTAAAAACTAAATATCATTCTTTTGTTTTTACCCTAACAGGGCTCGAAAATTATACTGTAGGACATGCCCGTGGCATGTAAAAATTCCGATCGAGCATGAATCTTTTACCCTTACATGCCAGGCCGGGCATGGAATTTTTTTTATCATATATTTTTTCCTAAAGCTTTATTATTTCGTATTTTATTGAAAAATTACCGTTTCCTTACTTGGAGCTCAAAATTTATTTCAAGCCCTACTGCTAAGATGGTTTGCGTGGAAGAGATCCTTCCCTTTATATAATTTAAATTTTGTTAAATTTAACAACGGTTTATTATGTACTATTTATTCAAACTTTTTTAAATAATTTATATAAAAATAATTCCTCTGATTAATGCTGTACAACAAATTCAAATGTTTTTATTGATATACAATACAATGAGGAAAACTGGGCATGTAAAAATTCGGGCATGTATCTTTTAGACAAACATGCCCGGCAGGGCATGTAAAATATTATAGATTTTTCTAACCCTGTACCCTAACAAAATGAACATTTTTTTTTTGGGGGGGGGGGGGGGTAGTTATTGTTATGACTTGAAATAAATTTTCTTATATCATTTATCTGTGGCGCTGGTGTAACTAGTTTGTTTCATTTTTGTTTTTTTATTGCTTAAGATTAATTGCATACAGTTAAAATTATTATAAAGTTTATCAATATTCTAATTTTTTATTGGTATTTGCAGATATTGCTTTTTGACGAATCTTTTTTATTTGTGTTGCATTACATTTATAAATCATGCAACCAAAGTTACTTTGCTCTTCTTTTTCCAGCGCAATATCCGCAGCATTCGAAACTTGGCGGCCATGAAGGCTGATGACCGTCGGGCAATGCTCCGTAGCCTAAATGATGACCAGTATGACGATGTCATGAATGTCATTGCAAAAATGCCTGCAGTAGAAGTAGAAGTAAAATCTGAAGGTAACTCAATCAATAATGTATTGGAAATGATACTTTTCTGTTTTGATTTTTTATTTAATTTCTGGTTTTCTTATACAAGTGTGCATAGGCCACGTCGCGAAACCACTCATCGGAATGTTAATTTCTGTGGCAATGAAAAATGTTTTTTGTCTGTATTAACAAAATCTATCAATAGTTGGCGCATACAGACTCATGTTCCTGAGTATCACAGGATTGAATTGTAGCCTGTTGGCGGGCGCCCACAAGACGCAGCCAGGTGACAAAATGGAAGGGTCGTTAGAACAAAGTTATGCGATTGAAGTTTGTTTTTGTCTGCAAAAATCAGCATCGGAGATCTTTGATATGATACGTGAAGTTTTCAACGATGAAGCAATGTTTCGAGTCGGTACTTTTTGCTGGCATAAAGCTTTTAAGGAAGGCAGGCAAAATATGGAAGATATTGAACGTGAGGGACAACCTTCACAGAGACAATGATTAACACTGCTGCTATTATCATCAAGGGGAATCGCAGAATTATTTTATATCGACTACTTCTGTTTCCTCATTAAGAAACCATTACGAGGCAAACATTTTGAAAGCAACAAAGCATGTCTAAACTCTGCGGAGGCAGTTCTGCAAAAGCTCTCACAAACTTAACGTTCACAAGTTTTAAAGAAGTGGAAAGAACATTGGAATAAATGCATTTAGTCCCACAGAAGTTATTCTTAAAAAAACCATGTAAATTGTGACGATTAAAGTTATTCTGTATTTTTTATAAATTTAGTCTTATTACTTATTGAACAGCCCTCGTACTTTCCTGAATTCATAGACTCATAAGATAAAAGTCAACTAGTGTCAGAACTTTTCAGTGGTTTTCATCATCATTAAGGGGGACTAGGCTAAGAACCTGTTATGGCTTCTTGGTGCAACCACCATTTTCTAGGCTTGCCACAGTTTTGCTTTCCTCTTGGCCTGTAGTAAAAGGCACTTCTTGGAAGATAAATCTCTTTTTCAATGACTTGAAAAATGCATTTCGAATTACATATGTGAAGCTCTCATTTAACATAATGATAAATATTTCAAGATTCATGCCATATTACACACAGATTGCTTTAAATTCAAAAAGCATTGTGATAATGCATATCACATTTTTATTGATAAGTCTTTTTCCCATTTTTTCTGTCATTTTAATCGTTTTTCCACCTTTTTTGTTTTGTTTTGTTTTCAGGTGCATTCCCTTTTTTCCTCCGGGCATCCCATTTTATGGTGTCAATTATGTGGTTTTAATATTTTTTCACCAATTCTTGCTTTGCGTTAATTTTTTTCCGTTCATTTCGAAAATCTGTTCTTTTTCATCTTCTTGAACGGCCATTGAAATTTCGATAGCATCCTTTCCTTTGTTGTTTAGGACCAAACGTACTGATTGGTTCCCACGCATCGCGCTTGATCTCCTATGGAGAGGGCGCACATCGGTGGAGTGAGAAGTTTAACGGGATGGCGGCCAAATCTCAGCGTTCCAAAATGGCGATCAGTGAAGCTGAGGGCTTAGCGCCCTATCTGACATAAAAGCATCTACGTAATTTTACCTTATTTAGTATTTTTGTCATATTATTCAAGAAGAGAAGAAGTTTTAAACGTTTCAACATAGATGTAACTTAATACTGTCCAGAAGATGATGATGTCCCGGTCGTTCATCTTCAATTTTCCCCACCTGATTGTGTAAGCTAATGATCGTCCAATTCATCAATATGCTCGTCATGGGGCGGCGAGTTTGTGTGATGTCCAATAACTGCGAGTCTTCTAAAGCAAAGCTACCTGAGTACTACTTGTAGCGAAGCAACGCCCCAACCGTGAAGAATGTTGGGGAGAATTTCTAATCTAATAATATCTCCCCAATGTTTCTTTGATACTAGCAGAGTGAGTTCGGAAATAAGAACTTGACAAACTATTTCTAACTTTCATGAAGTTTATTTAAACGATAATGTAAATAGATAAAAACACGCTGTAAATGATAAAAATAAATACTAACAACATAATCTCTCCACATGCTACTTCTGCATGAGATAACTAACAGTGCAACGCAAACTGCATGACTATTGACTAAACACTTTGATGAAGTAGACCCATTGGGAAATAAGCTAAGTCCAGCTAATCATTTTAATAAAGGGCGAACGGCACGAACAAGCAAGTTCGACATACCGATCAAGCGACCGCCTACATCGACGAGAGATGATCAAAGAGAGAGCGAACTAAAGCCGCGAGCAGTTTAAATATCCCCTCGGGTCATTAGCATATCCGAGTCACGTGAACGGACACATCACTGCTATCGTTAAGCACACGTGCCATCAGATTCCTTCTAGAAGCTTTCTATGACGTCATCCACAACGGAGTTCCCGCCAAGGGTGAACGAAAGTGAAACAAACATTCGGTCGATTCGACCAATGTGAATGAGTGCTGATAAGAATCTTTTACCCCAGTCATGCAGAATGATTGGTAATACATTATAAGTAAGGAAAAACATTCTTTTACTATTGGTGTTGTGAGGTGATGAGATAGGATTATTTACTGTTGTTATTAACAGGCATTTATGCCTAACAAGGCCCCCCCTCTCATCATCTCACAATGAAAACATTCAAAAAAATTTTAACTTTCATTTAGACATTAACGCAATTTCCACATATTAAGAACTATGAGAAAAACAATGAACAATTTTTTTTTTTTTTTTTTAAATATAAACTTGACTCTATATTACGAACTTCCAATATAGATCTAGATTCTCAAAATTTGAGAAAAACACAACATGCAACACACATTGCTGAAAAAAAAAATTTAAAAGTTCAAAGAACAATCATCTTGAAATGTCCTTTTTTTTCTTCCGTACTCTCTCGTACGTTGTAACTCATAGTACGTTTTCACCAAAAGTTTGAAAACAAATTCTTGATCAAAGTCCTTTATAATTTTTCAATCATTTTTCCAGTTTAATTTATAACAGTGACAGTAGATTAATCTGAAATATAAAAAACCCACAGTAACTGTTCGAATCAGCATATAAAATATCACAGTCTTGAAAATAGTATAGTATTAGCATATATTGAGAAATATTTATGACGAAATTTAAATAAGCTCTTTTACTAACTATCTATTTCTCATTAAATAATTTCATTTACAAAAAGATCACTAAAAATCTTCAAAAAAATGCTCCCCTTCTATACTTAAAGACTGTATGATAATTTTAACTGATTAAAATTTCATTTTTACCAATTCAAATTTTTTTTTTTTTTTTTTTTTTAATAACATTTTTGCACCATTATTTATTCAATGAAGGAAAATTACAAATTCTAACGGGAACAAGTGGTGTTTCCAATATTCCAAAATAGGGTCTCACAAAATGAAAAACAAATACACCCGCGATAGACCTTCCTGCAACAATAAACTCCCTCAATCCTAACTCCCGGGAAGACTCTGACAATTACATTTTCACTTTTAACGAGACGTAACAAAAAGCTGTTCGCAACCCGGTTGATAGGGAGAAAAAGCCACCGAAACATTCAGATGGACAATTAAATTGTTAGAACTTGCAAAAACATTTCACAAAACATGATGCAAAGAAGAAAAATTTAAAGTACATTAAACAATTTTCAAAAATTTCTAAAAATGTTTTTAAATTATATTTGTGCAAAAAAAAATTTTCAATAAATCTTTGAATTTCTAATCGGGTGAGAGGTTTCGTGAATATGTCCGATATGTTATCTTTGCTTTTGACATATCTCACGTCAAAAATATTTTCATGAACTAAATCCCGAATGAAAAACAATTTGATATCAATGTGTTTACTACGATGATTTTCGATAGGCGATTTAACAAAATCTAACGTAGCCTGATTATCCACATACAAAATAGATTTAATTTTACAACTTTTAACAATTTTTATTTTGATGCATTCGTCAATTATACGATCAAACCACATGAGTTCTTTTGCACATTCTGTCATGGCAATAAATTCAGCTTCCATCGTTGAAAGGCTAACGCTTCGTTCTTTGAACGTGCGCCATTCAATTGGAGCTTTATCAAGTAAAACAAGTTGACCGCCTAATGAGGTTCTATCATCTTTATTTGTGGCGAAATCAGCATCCGAAAAAGTTATAAGTTGAACATTTTCACATTTTAAGTTTAATTTTAAATCTTTAGTATGGAAAACATATCCTAGTAATTTCAACAATCCATCCCAGTGTACCATTCCTGGGTTGCTTTGAAATTGGCTGAAAATGTTAACAGCATATGATATATCAGGACGTGTTCTACTAGAAATAAATGATAAACACCCTAATAAACTCTTGTATGGATATTTTGACATTTCGTCAATCTCAGTTTGAGTAGTAGGACAATTTAACTTTGAATAAACACATCCTTTACTAATAGGTAGAGAAGAAATAGGAATTTTAAATTTACTAAATCTTTCATAAACTACACGAATGTATTCAGTTTGATGTAAATTTAAGCCATTTCCTTCATTTTCAAATTCTACACCTAGTAGCTTTTTAGTTTTACCTAAAATTTTAATTTCAACATGTTTTTGAAGTAAATTCAAAGCATCTTTAATATTCCTGTCCTTCTCACTGAATAACACAATGTCATCCACATATAAGAGTAAAATCACATTATCAGTATAATAAACACAATTACATGATAAAAATTTATGAAAACCAATTTTAAGCAATATATTTTCAATTTCATAAAACCACAGACGACCGCTTTGGTGCAGGCCGTATATAGCTTTATTCAATTTGCACACATAATTTTCTTTTCCCTTCTCAATAAAACCTGGGGGTTGCTTCATATATATTATTTCATCAATAGGAGCATATAGGTACGCACTTTTAACGTCACATTGGATATGTAGCCAATTTTCTCTTGATACCAACAAAGAAAAGAAAAAGCGAATTGTACTAAAGCAGACTACTGGGCAGAAGGTTAGATCAAAATCTAGTCCCCTCACTTGATTAGTCCCCTGTGCGACTAGTCTACTTTTATAAACTTCACCATTTTCCCCTTTCTTTAAATTATAAACCCATCTACATCCGATAGGATTAACATTTTCCGGTAATTTGACTAAATTCCAAACATTTCTTTTACGCATAGTGCCTATTTCAATTTCCATTGATTTTTGCCATTCCCCCCTTTCATTAGATTTTAATGACTGTTTATATGTTCTAGGGACTTGAATTTCTATGTCTAGTCAAGAAACATGAGTTAAAATTTTAGATTGATTTGAAACTTCACCCTGAAAATCATCTTTGCCGTTAAAATTAAATAATTCCGGATCATACGCTATGTTTTCACGAAGACAATATTTTTGAACATCATTCAACGATCTTAATCTTTTGCTATTCCCCTTTTCAAAATAATATACGTCGTTTCTTGAACCATCAGGTCTAGGGACAAATTTCCGAATCCACCTAGCTTCCCGCACTGGTTTGCGACTAGAATCATCCCCCTCACTGTCTGAACTTTCCGCCCCCCTTCAGAGCTACTTTCAATATCTAATTCTCTGAAGCGATTCGAATCTTCGCTTTCTTCCGAAGAATTCTTATCTTCTGCCTGAGGCGAAAGAGGCCAGAAAAGGGTATTTTCTTTTCCGCGCGATTCCTCCTCGGAAGTAAATTCGTCCTTGAAAAAGGAATTCTCTTTGAAAGATACGTTGATTGTTTCAATGACTTTATCTTTGTCAGGAAGATAAACGCGAAATCCTTTACGATTGAACGCGTATCCGATCAAAACGCCTTTTTCGGCTTTTAGGTCTAGTTTCTTTCTTAATTGTCGTGGGATACCGGCAAAACAAGTAGTTCCGAATGCTTTTAAATGTCTTACAGACAGTTTTCTTCCCCCGTAAAGTTCAAAAGGAGTCTTTTCTTGACTTGAATGACAAATCCTATTCCATGTGTATACAAAATATAACATCGCGTCGGGCCAAAAATTGTTTGGCAAACCACTTTCTTTTAACAAAACGCGTGCACTATTTGTTACTGTGCGGTTAAAATTTTCAATTAATCCATTTTGCTCTGGTGTGTACACATTTGTGAGTTCATGATGTATACCCATATTCTGACAAACCCGTCTAGTTCCTGATTTACAAATTCCGTCCCGTTATCAGATCTGATACTAACAACCTTTTTGCTGATAAATCTTTCGGCTCTCAGAATATGTTGTTTTACAATTCCCGGAACTTGACTTTTTGACTTAATAGGATACAATGAACACCTTTTAGAATAGTCATCAATAATAGAAAGAAAATAATTTTCTCCGTTTCTACCCTCTACTTCACATTTTCCCCAAACATCCATATGCAATAATTGCAATGGCTGGGTACTTCTTACTCTATCAATTGACTTGAAACTAACACGCTTAAATTTTCCTAATTTACAAACATCACAGTTTAATTTAACATGTTTAAACTTAGGTAGGCCACGAACAGCTGAAAGATTACTAGTTTTACGAATACTTTCAGTGTTGACGTGTCCACAGCGTTTATGCCAAGTTTCAATGTCGCTTTGACAGCATTCTACAGAAGGTTCTTTATTTACATGACTAGAACTAGGAGAATTTTTAAACTTTTTACAATTAACATTATAAACTCCATTATTGAGTTCAGCTTTAAAAACTAATCCCTGTTTGTCGGATACCTCCACGAAACCTCTCCCACCTTTAAATTTTGCACCACCCTGGTCAAACTTGGTGCCAGACAAAATATTTCGTCTCAAACGGGGAGAATACATTACATCTTTGAGAATTACAGTTCTTTTACCGAACTTAACTTTGATTTCCCCTTTTCCCTCAATCGGGAAAGTTTGCTTTTTCACGGCAACAGCCATGTTTACATCATTTAGGGGTTCAAATGTCCTAAACCAGTTCTTATTTGAGCAACAGTGATTTGATGCGGCAGTGTCAAAAATAAATGTATTCCCTTTATCTTGGGTCTGACTAAGATTTGCCTCTGACAAGAAATACAAAGGATACTCACATCTGTTATTTGAAGGTGATCGGCGACGCTCCTGGAACTTCCTTCTAGAACTCCATCAGCGATTTCTACTCCTTGGGCTCGTACCTTCATCCCTCCATTCTTTCCGGGATTGGTGCTGGTTTCCCCTTTTATTTCTTTCTTGTGAAGTCAATCTTTGACGGTCTTCATTTTTGACATAAGGGCATCTGCTTCTTATATGCCCATCTTCATGACACTTGTAACATCGAATTTTAGATTTAACTTGGAAAAACTGCATCTCATTTGTCTTCTCTTCTTTCATTTCTTGACGGTTTTCTTCAATAATTAGATCAACCAGGATTTTCTCGAATGTAAAATCTTCATCTTTCCTCATCAAAATCTGTTGAATTAGATGATCATACGTTTCTGGTAAACTTTGCAGTAATTTAAAAGAAATACAGTCCTCTGGGAAATTCGGATAAGCAACTTTGATTTTGTCGAAAATTCTCTGCAGACGCGCCGCGAATAAATTCAGCTTTTCTCCATTCTCTTTCTTGCATTGATTCAGCTCAATGAAGAGTTGCATACTTATACATCTATTCTCCGGAAAAAAATGTAATTTTAATTTCTTCCAAGATTCGCATGGATCTTCTATAGTTTCAACTATTTTTCTTAGATTTTGTTCAATATTCAAGAAGATTAGTGAGACTGCAGTTCGCTTCCTCACAATAAATTCTTTCACATCTTTTTCTGTTACATTCGTCTTCTCATTAATGACTGGTTCTTTCTCTTTTCCGTTAGCGATGTCCCATACATTCCGCTCCATGAGAAGGAACTTCATATTCGTCGACCATTCGAGGTAATTCTTGTTGTTGAGCTTTTCAATCTGAATCGCGAAATTTGCCATTTTTCTTTTTTTCCAAACTTTAGTATTCTTGAATTTTGGTAAAATCTTTTAAGTCGCTTCTATCTTGGTCGCCCCCCCATCTCAAACATTCCAATAACTTCATCTTCAGATGGGTCATCGAATTTGCAGCTTCCAAAAAAAAATTTTCGAAATTTCTGAAAAATATCGAAATGTACATCATCCAACGGTACATGTACTTTTGGCAGCAGTACAACCCCGCCTTTTTACAGATGCATGTACACTCTTTATCATTTCCTAGTCATATCACTAAAGTCTAAAATATTTTCACTAGGTCTGCACAGGAAAGGGACTGGGCCCATAACCCGTGTTGGGGAGAATTTCTAATCTAATAATATCTCCCCAATGTTTCTTTGATACTAGCAGAGTGAGTTCGGAAATAAGAACTTGACAAACTATTTCTAACTTTCATGAAGTTTATTTAAACGATAATGTAAATAGATAAAAACACGCTGTAAATGATAAAAATAAATACTAACAACATAATCTCTCCACATGCTACTTCTGCATGAGATAACTAACAGTGCAACGCAAACTGCATGACTATTGACTAAACACTTTGATGAAGTAGACCCATTGGGAAATAAGCTAAGTCCAGCTAATCATTTTAATAAAGGGCGAACGGCACGAACAAGCAAGTTCGACATACCGATCAAGCGACCGCCTACATCGACGAGAGATGATCAAAGAGAGAGCGAACTAAAGCCGCGAGCAGTTTAAATATCCCCCCGGGTCATTAGCATATCCGAGTCACGTGAACGGACACATCACTGCTATCGTTAAGCACACGTGCCATCAGATTCCTTCTAAAAGCTTTCTATGACGTCATCCACAACGGAGTTCCCGCCAAGGGCGAACGAAAGTGAAACAAACATTCGGTCGATTCGACCAATGTGAATGAGTGCTGATAAGAATCTTTTACCCCAGTCATGCAGAATGATTGGTAATACATTATAAGTAAGGAAAAACATTCTTTTACTATTGGTGTTGTGAGGTGATGAGATAGGATTATTTACTGTTGTTATTAACAGGCATTTATGCCTAACAAAGAACCATTTTCATAAAATTGTCACCCATGCTAGCGCATTCCGATGTCCCCTGCCCGGATCCTTTTTTTTATTTTCCCACTTTTGAACAGTCCATCATGCATTTACCTCCAAATTGTATCCTGATCTAATTTTGAGTTCCCGCTGCAATTTTAATACATTCAAGAACTTTTCCACTTTTGTAGTATCATTTCCTTATGTAAATCTCCTTTTTTCATTCCTGGGGTGATCACCCAGTTTGCGATGTTGTCATATACGTGAAACGTAGCGACCTTCTTCAATAAATGTTGAACGGTAATAAAATAGCTTCGTTCCTCGCTTCTACACACACTCATCAGGGGGTAAGTCTCTTTTGATTTTTAATATTCGTTGGGCATTCAAGGCAGTCGTTGGCCTCAAGTTATTGCGGCGGCGATACTTCCACAGCCTAGAAAGTTAATTCTTTCTGTTGCGCGTCAAAGTAAGTTTCTAAATTCAAAAACTCTTACCATATATTTAACTTCTTCAACGCTTCCAAAAGTCGCGGGGCAATGAAATCATTTGTACTGAAGTCTTCAGATATTCCTTCGTGTAGAAATTGTGACACAAACACTTGAACTTTTTAACTTAAAAAAATTTAATTATAGCACAATAAACTACAATGTTAGTTGCAAATAAAAACTTGTTAATTAATAAACACAACATAATGAAGATATCTGTAACGAACTCGCGCGAAATGTGAACTATTACATACTGCGATAAGAACTGCCACGAGGTGCGCGAGTCCGGCTAATTTATCGAAACTTAACTACTCATTTCAGTTCAGTTCTTGGGCGTTTTCCACACTCCCCACCTTGAGTTCAGGGCTCAGGACTCCGGAACTCAAGTTCAATGCTGTCAGGCTTGGTGATGAACTGGTGGTGCAACACAAATCCTCAAGAACAGTCACAGGAGGGGGTTTTAACCTTTGAAGCTCACAAGAGGACACCGCTCCCAACTCCAGAGAACACAACTTTTTAACAGGACGAATGAAGACACCCGTTTTTGTCTTGACTTTAGCAAGTCGCACACATCCATCCTTACTTGTGAGCACTTCTAGAACTCTTCCGAGTGGCCAGTCAATTCTTTTACAGTTATCTGTCCACACGATAACTAAATCACCAACTTTTAGAACTGGAAAATTATTTCTAGTAGTCACAGGTTGTCGCAACTGCCCGAGATATTCCACTCGAAATCTCGAACGGAGCTCTTTTCGTATTTTCTGTGTATACGCGTGACGTTTATTTAATTTCTGATGATCCAGCGCATCTAAGTCTGGAACACCGATTTCTCTAATCTCTTGCAAAAACATAGAAGGGGTAATCGGGGTAAGATCTTGAACGTCATCACTTACGTAAGTCAACGGTCGCGAATTTACGATACTCTCACAGTCGCAGAGGACTGTTAACATCTCTTCATAATTCAATGATGTTCGACCCAAAACTTTTCTTAGAATTCTCTTCAAAACTCCTACTAACTTTTCCCAAAATCCTCCCCACCATGGAGCAGAAGGGGGGATAAAAATCTAAGCAATAGAAGAAGCAGTAGTTTCATCTTTAATCTTTTTCCAATCAATCTTGCTTAATTTATTTTTTGCGCCAACGAAGTTCTTACCGTTATCGGAATAGATAATTGACGGTCTGCCTCTTCTCGCGATGAATCTCCTCAACCCCAAAAGAAAGTTATCTGTAGACACTGAAGTCAACATCTCAAAATGAACAGCTCTAAAAACAGCACAGGTGAAAATCAAAATCCAAACCTTTGAGTTATCTTTGAGGATCAAGGGTCCTGCTAGATCTATTCCTAGAATTTCGAAAACTGATGCATCTTTTACGTGATTTTCCGGTAAAACACTTTCCTGAACTTCGGGCGGTTTAGAGTTGAATCTTCGACACACAATACAGGACTTGATTGCCTTCTTAATGGTTTTCCGGCTCTTCAAAATTCAGTACTTTTGTCGAAGCGCTGACATAAGCAGTTGTACGCCACAATGTCCTAACTCTTTATGTTTCCACCGAATGAGACTAAGGACAACCGGGTGTTCAGAGGGAAGTACAACTGGAAGCCGAAAATGCATGTCATCATCTCTAAAAAATATCTTCGTTTTCACTCGAATCAAGGCATCGTCGCCTACGATTGTATTGATCGATCTTAATCTTGCGTCAGGATTTCTTCCAAAAGCTTCTGATTGAATTTGCTTTAAAATTACTTGTTCAGCCTTTTGAAGTTCTTTACTGTCAAGAACACCAAGTCGTCTATCTTTTTTGGATTTTTTACAATTTTCTACAAATCTGTAAATCCACGCGGTGATTCGTAGTAGTTTAACGTAAGAAGAATATCTGTAGTAGTATTTTCCCTTATCTTCGGAGTTAGTAGCTGTGATTATAACTTTCTTTTTTTCTGCGTTCACTACTTCCATGTCAGGCAGAAATTCGTCTTTCGGCCAATATTCGGCAGATCTCTTCAACCAGTCCGGTCCGCACAGCCATTCCGTACGCAATAGCTTTCCTAAGGTACATCCTCGGGACGGAATGTCAGCTACGTTCATTACTCCTGGTACGAATCTCCACTGTTCAATTTTTGTCAGTCTTCTGATTTCTTGAACACTATTTTCTACGAATGTTGCCCACGGGCCTTCCTTTTTTATCCAAAATAGCACATCCATAGAATCTGACCAAAAGACAGTTTTTACGGCTTCGAGACGTAAGTCGCATATGATGGTGTTTGCTAATCTAGCTCCAATCGAACAAGCTAAAAGTTCAAGACGAGGAATCGTAATCTTTTTTAAAGGAGCAACTCTAGCGGCAATCAAATGACAAGTTACTGGGGATCCAACCTGTTTCACTCTAAAATATATGCACGTAGCATAAGATGTCTTGCAAGCATCACAAAAAATGTGTAAAGTTATGTCTTTAAGAGTAAATGGCAATTTGGATAAACGTCGGGATATTTTTAGACTGTACAATTTTGCAATCTCATTTTTCCACTTTTCGAAACGCTTCACTAATTCATCGGGAAGCCGAGAATCCCACGAAACTTTGATTTTCCAACATTCTTGTAAAATTATTTGGGTATCAAAGTTATTGGGCAAGTAAAACCAATCGGATCGAAAATTTGATGTGTAACGGACAAAATAGTTCTTTTTGTGATTGGTCCATCTATTGTTATTTTTCTGACATCGCACGACAGCGTGTCTTCAGCAGTGTTCCACAAAAGTCCTAAAACCGACACTGGTTCACTATTCTCCAAGTTAGCGATTTCAGGAATTAATGCATTACTTTGCCAACCTCTAAGATCAAATTTTGCGGATGACAAAAGTTTACAAGAATGTTCACGGAAATTTTCTAATTCTGCTACGCTGTCTACGCTGGCCACACAATTATCCACATAAAGAGAATCTCTAAGTTTTTGAGCAATTTCTTTAAGTTCATCTGGGGCTTGATCGAGATGGTAAGCAATTGTACCGGCCAGAAGAAAAGGACTGCAACTTACGCCAAAAACGACACGAGCGTGGCGATAAATTAGTGTCTTTTCTGGATTGCCCTCTGCCCACCACAAAAAAGCAAAAATTCCCTATCGACTGATTGTAAAGCTATCTGTAAAAAAGCTCGACGAATATCAGCAACCACCCCAAACTTTCCAATCCTGAAACGGTTCAAGATGGTAGGGATCAATTCTATCAAATTAGGTCCTTTCTCGATACAATCATTAAGAGATAAACCTCCTGGTAAATGAGCGGATCCGTCAAAAACTGGACGAATTCTAGTAGTCGAACTTTCCTTAATTACTGCTCTGTGTGGGAGATAATGAGAAGCAGTTTCAGTTTTATTTTCAGAAATTGGAATCTTTTCTATTATTCCCTCTGTTTCCCATTCACAAAAGACCTTTTCATAATCCCCTAAGTTTCCTGTGTACTTTAGATTTTTTACCGTATTTTTCAAACGTTTTTCCGCTAAATTTTTATGATCATTTAGCAAATGGGGATCTCTTACCCATGGTAAAGAAACAATATATCTCCCATCCTTTTGCCTTCCTATTGTATCTCTAAAATGCTTTAACGCCAATTCTTGGACTTCTTGCTTATTTATTTTCTCACTTGGATCAAGAATTCCCAAAGAATCTAAATTCCACAAATCATTTATTTTAGCGTTATTAACATGAAGAGATAACAGTAACAGTGAATTATCTACGTTAGCTTTATTTGAGTCTTTTCCCATGAGTGTCCATCCCAACTTAGTTTTAACAGCGACTAAACCGTTCGAAAAATGTCTGATTCCATTCGTGTATAATTTATCCGCTATATCCGCTCCTAACAACATGTGTATTTCATTATTATTTTCTTCATACAAACATGTTTTACTCATTGACGATATATCGCTCAAAAATATACCAGCCCGCTTCAAAATTTTAATACACTGACCTGTCTTAGCCTTCGGAATAAAAGCGCAAATTTTCTTCTGATCCATTACTTCAACTTGAAAACTATGCTTCCGATCAAGACTACTCAAGAGCACAGAATAACGATTATGCTGTTCTGTAGTTTCTATCCCTCCAAAAAGCCCATGCTTAACAATTTCAGTTCCCGAACTCTTTAACCCCATTTTATTTGCAGCAAATTCCGAAATGTAACTTTTTTGTGACCCTGAATCGACAATTACACGCAGTAAATGTTCTAAACCTTGATTTCGAATACGCACAATTAAAGTTTGCAAATAAACTTCATTCGACGAAGATTGGTTTGAGAGGACGGAATTTTCAGAAGGGACATTCTTATCTACGTTAAGTTTCTGCTTATATTTAGTAAAACACATTAAAGAAGAATGTTTTCCCTTACAATGCTTACAATTTACGTTTGCTTTACAAAACCGAGAAATATGCTTCCTAATTTCGAAACACTTGAAACACGCTCCCTTTTTCATCAGGATATTTTTCCGTTCTTCTAGCAACAAATTACTAGCGGATTCACATTCAGAACTAAAATGGGTAAATGAATCACAGAATACGCATTTAATTTTTCTGGTTTTTTCTATCTCATCGGTAGAAATCAGTTCAGACGCGGTAGCGATTTGTTTCCTTTTCTTCCTTGAATCATTTCTAACCCGGTTTTTGCCAGTGCTTCGCCTATGTGACGGGAAAATCTCGCTGGGAGAAATTTGATTTATGTTAACTGACATAATATGCATTGCTCTTTCTCGCGACATCAAAGATTTTGACAGAAAATCAAGTAAGTTTGTCAGATTTGAATGGGTATTGCTTTCTAATTTGTTATATTCTAAAACTAAATCCGCAGGAAGGATTTTTAATAGCAGGGGGCATAATACACTAGTATAATTTTCCGATGACAAACCTAATGCTTCTAAACACCGTATTTGCGTTGTACAGTTGTCATAAAATCTTCGAAATGCACGAACATCATTAGAGTCTCTAAGAGGTTGCATATTGATGATATTATTCATATGAGCACTAATTAATAAGTCAGTTTGAGCATATCGGTCCTTCATTGCTTTTATCGCGTTTTCATAGTTTTCAGCTGTAATTGGAAATCCTTCAACTGTGTTCATGGCAGTTCCACCTAAATATGCCTTTAGGTAGTTGAATTTGTCAACATTATTCAAAAGTTCATTTTTATGTATTGCAGATTCAAAACTGTTCCAGAATGTTAACCATTGGCTCACATCTCCGTAAAACTTCGCGATAGTCAATTTCGGAAGTTTAACTCGTATAGTACTGTTGCTGGTT
The DNA here is from genome assembly GCF_026930045.1 of Uloborus diversus. Lineage (NCBI taxonomy): Eukaryota > Metazoa > Arthropoda > Arachnida > Araneae > Uloboridae > Uloborus > Uloborus diversus. Next base: position 27,412 of record NW_026557783.1, read on the forward strand.
GTTTCAAAGCTTCTATTTTGATTTTCGCTGATGCGACTCACTTCTAACGAATTCTGACGCATTTCATTAATTCGTTTAGTAGCTCGAAATTTCCAAACAGTCACTTTCTCGCAATATTCTTCCGAAATTTCATATTCTTTTTCGAGTTCGTCCGGTTCCAAATTATCTTCTAATTGTATATCTACAGCGCTTAGCATTTCAAATTTTAAAGTTAATATTTCTACAAGTTCTTCCACGATGTTTGCATCCACCTCACTCTTTGCCAATTCTGTTTCTAGCTTATTTACTGCTTTTGTTACAGCAGCTCGCATTACAGCACGCTTTTTACGTAAATTTTCTACACTTGCTTTTGACATTTTAGATTGAATATCTTCATTTGTTTTAGACATTTCAACAAAGTTCTTAACTTTTAAACACAAATCAAATAACTTCACTGCAGTCCCGGCAGGGATGCCATGTTGTGCGTCAAAGTAAGTTTCTAAATTCAAAAACTCTTACCATATATTTAACTTCTTCAACGCTTCCAAAAGTCGCGGGGCAATGAAATCATTTGTACTGAAGTCTTCAGATATTCCTTCGTGTAGAAATTGTGACACAAACACTTGAACTTTTTAACTTAGAAAAATTTAATTATAGCACAATAAACTACAATGTTAGTTGCAAATAAAAACTTGTTAATTAATAAACACAACATAATGAAGATATCTGTAACGAACTCGCGCGAAATGTGAACTATTACATACTGCGATAAGAACTGCCACGAGGTGCGCGAGTCCGGCTAATTTATCGAAACTTAACTACTCAGTTCAGTTCAGTTCTTGGGCGTTTTCCACACTTTCCTTTTGCTGAATTCTATATAAATCTTCTAAAATTAACGCGACACATCATGACAAGCATGAGCGATCATTAGTGGGAGAATGCCGACAAGCAAAAGAATTTAAATTCCTCTGTACCTTCTCCACTGTATCTTTAAAAAATTTCCCCTACATAATTCTATTTAATTTAGAATTAAATTGCTTGCTACCATTGACTAATTTCTTTTCTTTTGTAGAGTCAGTTTGCTGCTAATATGTCGGAATTAGATGATAAACACCTAAGCCGGAATAATGTATTTTGTTTACTTTCTCTTTTGGACAATTAGGTTAAAATCTCGTGATAAAATAGGATTGTGCTAAGCAATTCTTCAACACTTAACTGCAATGAGAATCAGTTTAATGATTCCTAAAAATTTGTTTTTAGTTCCTTAAAAATTCCTTGAAAATTAATGGAATTTACTTGTAAAAAGGAGTGCAAAGAAGTTTTTTGTGGAAAAATATTACTATAAATTTCAGTTACAGATCATATTTAATTTTCACAGTAAAAAGGAATAAGAAAAGTTAAGAATGTTAAAGAAAGGTTGTTTTTAACCCCCGTTGATAATTATTTTTTGTTTGAAAGGACTTGATCGAGATTGTTCTAGCTTGGTCTTTTCTTTGTAGCACTTTCATTACCAAGGATATTACCAACTATAAAAATTTGCATGTTTAACAATTTTGGTAGTTTAAAACTTACTCGCACATTTAAAATATTAGCACCAGCTGAAAAAACAAATTTTCCTTCAGCTGAAGAAATGTATTTGAAACATTCAACTTATATAGTACTTGAATTATAGCTGCTTTTATTACATTTTAACTATAAAACCAAGGCTTTTTTCACAAGATTTGTAATTATTTCATTGTTGGGAAATAAAAAGGGAAAGCTCAATGATTTAAAATTTTGATCTGGTTGCCAGTGAACGGTCTATTTAAAAACCTTCATACTAATAGGAATTTTGCAATTATTTTAGTATTAAGGCTTGTAAAAAGATTTTATATTTTCTTCTTGATCTTGCTTTTGATGCTAGCAAAACTTAATAACGTTGATTACCTTTCTTTTTCCATGTTTTCCCCATCTCATTTAGAAAAAATGAAGATATATTTAAATTGTGTGTGTGTTCTGCCTTATAAACTTCTTTATATGAGATCGGGAGAGGGGGGGGGGTAATTTTTTATTCAATCTCATTTTTTGTTTAAAATCATTTTTAAAGCTTAAAAATTTTGTCTTTAAATGTTATGTGTTTGTCAGTCAAATAAACAGTTTTCATGTATTAGAAAATGAGGCATTTGATTTTTTAATGCCTCAAAGATTTTTTTTTTATTTTATGGATTCAATTTGTGATTGTTATGGTAAACCTTATGCACTATTTGAAAATTATTTATTAATTTCTTTTAAGTGCTGGATGACGAAGATTCCTGTACAATTACTGCATGTGCGATCGTCACGGTGACTGCCACTCTCTATCGGCGGAACATGTCATCCCTGTTCGATCAAGAGCCCAGTCACGAAGTTGAGGCATCTGAAGAAACTATTGAAGATGAGGTAATTGTTATGAATTTTCTTGATTTTAAATTGTACAAAATGTATATATTTTTTTGTTTGTTGTAAAGTAATCTTCACTTTTTAAAAGACCATAAATTTTGTTGAAATTGCATACTTCTTTTTTTTTCCATAACTTCTAATCATTTGTGCGCGATAGAATATCTGAAAGTTTTCAACTTACTACATAGTACAAAGCGTGTGGAAATTAAACTTATAAAACTGAAAAATGCTGAATGCAGAACAGTAGTGTTAGTTGCTACAGTAAACCAACATTCTTTTCAGATGATTATTTTACTTATAGTGTCCTCTTTTTTTTTCTCAAGTCTGTTTTAGTCCACTTTTAAATGTCTTGATCTGTTTAGCCTCCTTTAAAGTGGTAAAAAATAGTTTGAAAAAATTTTGGTTACAATAACCACCCAGTGAGATTTACTGTGCAATCTGGTTTTTTTTTCTTCCCCCGTCATGTTTTTTGTGTCAAATATGTAAATTATGGTCCTTGAATTTTATAACAAAAAGTCATTGAATATTTTTTCTTGAGTGAGAGTGACCCTGTAATAAGATTTATTTTTTCTATCTTAGTCACATCTAAATAATATCTGTTGGACTGAATTTTTAGGGACTTTTTTTGCAAAGATTGCAGACTATAACATTTACAATAAGATATTAATTTAAAAGAAAATTAATATCTTACAGTAAAAATGAGATATAAGATAAAATATATTTTTTGTTAATTATAAAGAGTTTTCCGACACCCTCTTTTTAGTTATAAATGGTCCTCCCTCCTTTTCTTTGGAAGAAAAATTTGTTAAGGGTCCTGTAAAAACATGGAGTATTGTTGAGCACATCCGCGTCTCCGAGCAACAGTAAGATATCTAAAATAAATCCTAAATTTCACTGATAAAGAATCTGTTTCAGCTTACCACGGCGTTGACGAGCGAGGCTTCTCCGAAAACTAAAAAGCCAAAAGTATGGGAGAAGCAGAAGAAAAAGAAAGGTAAAGGTGGCAAAGTGAAAAAGAAAGCTACAGCTTCTACTATGTCCAAGGCAACTATACCCACCAAAAAGACTGCGAACGGTGTCCCTCCAAACAATGGAATTTTACCTCAAGTCAAAGTAGTGAGTCATTTTTGCTTAAGATGATATTGTTTTGGTTCTGAATGTGATGTTTGAAGTGAAACGTTTTAGGCGAAGACTTTGAAATTCTGATCGGCAAGCTTTTTTTATGATGGAAGTGACAGTTGTTTTGTGTAATGAAAGGTTATGCATGTGCTCAGTGGCATGGTGATCATCCAACGCATTTCGAGTACTGTTTAGCTTTGTCATTGTTTGTAATTTATTTTCTTTATTAAAATATAAATTTTCTGTGAATATGCCTAAAATGTCTTGGCCGGGACTCGATCCGGGGTCCAGTGAGTTAGAAGCTTACAGCAATATATTGGTATGCGTACGAAACACGTTATGAATATTAAAATATTTTTAAATGCATTTAATAATGTCCCAAAAAATGTATCTAATTATAGGCGTTCTTATTGCAACACCTTTTGATCGACGAAGTTCTACTTTTTTTTAAATCAAAGTGGTACTTTTAAGCCTGTTTAAGTATTCCCTTAAGTAATGTATGTGTTTCATAGGAAGAGAAGTCTAAGCCTGGCAAGGAAGTGGCCAGGGATTCTGACGAGAGCGCAGTGGGCGAGAGCGATTCAGAGTCAGATAATGGATCTAGTCGCTCAGGATCGGAAGAAAGGAGGGAGGAGAGGAGTCGAGAAGAGGAGAGGAATGACAGAGTGGAGGAGGATGGAGAGGATGCGGAGTGGGAGCGCTTCCAAGATCGGGTGACCAAGAAGGAGAAAGTCCTGGAGACCAAATCGAAGAGATCACACACTGTGCATTGCCCTTATTTTCCAGAGGTAAGTTGTGTGAATGTACTTGACAGAGTTTTTCGAGCATTGGTAGTATCAAAACCAGCAGAATCTGTTTTTACACATTTTTCTAATCATCACAATTAAATGACCTTTTTAATACCATGACATGCATTAGCCTGTAAAATCAAAAATGTGAGTTGATTAAGCAATTTAATCTGGTTATGTTAATTTATTCTAATTGTAAATATCATTGCAATAAGGAAGATAAATAAAATGACAAAAATAGTAGAGAAAAATCTCTAAAAAATTATCCTACGACTGGTGGTAGGTAATGAAAATAAATATATATTCTTAAACTTTGAATCAGAATAAGATATTCCTAAAAATAGTACCTGCACTCTCATTTGAGTAGTGACTTTTCAAAACTTGCTGTATTCATTATAACAAAGTTGGATAAGATTAGTTTTGTTTCAGTGTTAGAACATTATGCAGACAGTTTTGCACCGGCAATCAGTTTTCGATAAATATATATTCTAATACTGTGATGTTCCCATCAATTTTTCTGAGGGTATACTCCCAGTAATCCAGTAAGGGGATATCACACGAGAGAAATTTCAGGACATCGCAACCGCAATAGCAGCTGTCAACGCTATCTGGAACTGGTTTCTACTCAGTTCCCCAACGACTGCTCGAAAATACTCATTTGCTATTGAAATTTGCAGTTGCTCCTATAGGGGCAAATTTTTTTCTCCGCTAGAAAAAAATTGCCGCTAATTTTAGGCAAGTTACAGAAGAACCAATGAGGGAGCTGCAATTTCGTGACGTCAGGCTTCGTCACTGTAAATACATTTGCAATCGTGGCGACAGAAATATGGGAATTCCTTTTCATTGTTCTATTTATTTTGTTTCAAAAATTTTCAATTACACTTTAAAAAAAACTAGTTAACATCAGTGCAAATTTTATGGATTTCTTAATTTGTATTGGTGTTTTTTTTCATTAGGTTTTTGAAAATTGTTTTACATAAATGTTACAATTATGATACTTGAACAGTTATAGTAAATATTTTCCTTCAAAAAATTACGTGAAAATTCATTTTAAAAATCATAGCATTGAAGCTGTACTTAACTTAAATTCAAACTGATGGGTAGATCCAGTACTTACCATTTAAAAATACTTAAAATGTAGGAGAATGTGAGAAAAAGTGAAATGGTGAAATATTTACTCTACTTTTAGCGCCACCTTAACATTTGAAATATTGATTGAGACTTACTAATATTCAGTGCAGTGTTTATTTGCTTAGTATTAAGCTTATTTGTATTATAAATGCTTGAATAATTAAGCATGTCCATGCGGGGCAAAGTGAAATATTTCGTATCATATTCAGTCTTTGATCAAATCACTTATGTATTCTTTTATTAATTAGTTCGTTTACATTCCTTCTACAATACTTCTCTTATTTATTTACTTATTTTCCTAATAATTCGCTATTTTATTCACTGATTAATTTATTTTCATTTATTCCTTCATTTTCTTTTCACTTACTCATTCATTCTTTTATTTAAATTTTTTTCACAAAAGATACCTTTAATGATAGAATTTAAAAACTTTCATTAGAAAAAATTTTTTCACTTTGCCCCATGGAAAAAGAAAAGATGAAAAATTATCACCTTTTTTTTGGAGGCACAAACTTACTGCCAAAAATAAAAAATACTTATTCAATGCGAGATAATATGCACGTTGAAGGGAATGGGTGCCTTATTTTAAAAGGATGTTTCAATAACTTTAAAAAACATTGCTTAAGTTAAACTTAGTAAAATATGGGTATATAGAGTTTTATGTCACTTTTCATGTAATCTAAAATTCAAAACAGAATCAGTGTTATTACAAGGTTTAAGGTGTTGAAGACACGAAACATTTAGATTTGTTTTAATGCGCTCTTGTACTAAAGAAATATTCTTGTTTAAAAAATTAGTGTTGCGATCCACAATATAAAAATGGCCATACTAGAAGAATTAATATATGAGTTAAAATTTTTAAAATAATACTTTCATGCATGTCTAGTTATAGCTAACATACAATTTTGAATAAAGATTAATTAACTGTATATATTTGACTAATATTAAATATTAAATAATATTTTATTTTTGTATTTTTTACTATGTTGATGTACTTTGATGAAATAAATGCGTGATGTAAAAAGTCGGATCTTTTTTCACCTCCTCTAGGATAAGCAGGAGTATTGGTGGTGCTATTTGGCTGACAAGAAGAGGCATGCCCTCATCACCATTCCATATTTGGTTACGAATCTAGTTGATACTGAGGAGGTATAAGTTTCTAATGCTCTAATTCTAATTGTTCTATTGTCTACTTGGAATTTCTTCATAAAACCATTATTTATATGTATGTTTTTTGCCACTGATATGTAGAATTCTGTCAAATTCAATCTTTAGATTCACAAAATTCTGCTTTTGTAGTCACCCCAGTCTTTTTTTTTTTCTTTCTTTTTTTTGAAGAAGTTGAGAAGAAAAATTCAAGAATTTTTACAAAAAACCTACTTTTGTAAAAAAAAAACGAATTTTTTTATGAAGTACCTAAATTGAATTTCTTTTCATTTTCATTGAATTTTAGTTTTAAAATATATACTCTATAGGTACCTTAAAATTCTACCAAATGATTTAAACAGCCAGCAATTTAAAAAAATAAAAAAGAAGAAACAGTTCATAACAAGTTATACGATGATAAAGAGCTCATGTGTTAAAGTAATAAAATAAAAACTGTATGATGCTGTCAGCTTTTTGTGCATTAGAACTTTCCAATGTATTAAACTGTAAGTTACCACACTCAAACCAGGGCTATGGCAGAACAGCAAGAATAAACCTGGCATACAGTCTGGTTACAATGTTTTGTTATTATTATGGACTCATCAGTCTGGATCAGTCATAATTGAGCTAGAGGCAGATGCCTTTCAATAAAACTGAGATTACCTTCAAACTGGTAGCTGAAATTAAAATTAATAGCTCCATGGTGTACCAAAGTAATTTCCGCCACCAGTTTGAAGGATATCTTAGCTTCAATGAGCAGACAGCTGCTTCTAATTCCATTACGAGTACTCCAAACTGATGAGTCTATAACAAGGATGAAACAAATCTCTGGATATTGTAACTAGGACTCGACCGATGCATCAGCCTGGCCAATACATCGGCGGCGATGGTTCAACAATTTAGGCATCGGCATTGGCTTCCGATGCTAACTTGCAGGAAACATCGGCCCATCGGCCTTAAAAACATCGAAAAGCCGATGGAATTGGCCGATGTTTTCGAAGAAAAAAAAAGACCTTTGCTGTTTTACTTTTTAATGCAAAGTAAAGGGAGTTATTGTTTTCATATAAAATTTTTTACTTAAACTTCAGTATGAATTTCTATTTTAGTCACCTCTGAAAGAGTTTTTAATACTGCATTCAGGTACCAAACAATTTAGTTATTGCTTTGTTTCTTGCGGCTGGATGTACGTATGTATCTCTCATAAGTAATAACTCAAAAATGGTAAGCTGTAGAAAGGTTGTGGCCCCCAGACATGTGGGGTGTGCGTACGTTCCTGTTGTGCATTCTTTTTGTTTTCGATCGGGAGTTCTAAAAAGCTTATTTACTCTTTTTTTTTTTTGTGGCTGTTGATTACTTATTTCAATACAAAACTAATATAGTGTCTCAGACTGAAGATCATTTTTGGTGATACACTCTATAACAAAAAAAAAAAAAAAAAAGACGCACCAAGAAGGAGTGATCCGATTGAGACGAAAATTGGTGGCTGGAAGAATAGTAAATGACAGAATAGTAAATGATTAAATTCTTAGAAATATTAATTTATGTCAGAGTTACAGTAACAAGTTCAATAAGGTATTGACTCGCCTCTAGCCTAGATACAAGCTGAAGCACGACGTAAGAAACACCGATAAAGCTCCCGGAGGTTGTCCTGTGGTATTTCCGGCCAAATTCGCTCTAATTGTCGGACGAGGTTATCAACATTCCTTGCCAGATACACTCGCCATCCCATCATATCCCAGACATGCTCGATGGGAGAGAGATCGGACGATCTGGCAGGCCACGGAAGAGTTTGACAAGCCTGCAGACAGTTCATAGCAACACATGCTCTGGCATTGTCCTGCAGAAAACCAGCCGAGGGTACTGCAAAAGGAACGGCAACAAAACAGGTCTTAGGATGTCGTCGACGTACCACTGTGCAGTAAATGTACCTCTACTTACGACCAAAGGGGTCCAGTTATCAAAAGAAATGGCACCCCAGACCATAATACCTTGCTGAGGGCCAGTGTGGCGTGCAAAAGTGAAACCAGGATCCCTCCTCTGCCCTGGGTGTCTCCAAACCGTCTTCGACGATCTTCATGACACAGTTGGAAGCGGGATTCGTCGCTAAAGACTATACATCCCCAATCGGCACCATTCCAACCTGATCGAGCCATGCACCACTGTAATCTGGCTCGGCAGTGTGCAGGCGTCAGTGGCATAACGGTCGGCGCGAGTGTAGATTTCGTTGTCCCAACCGTCCGTAAATGGTCATGATAATCACTAGTGTTTGGGTTGAACGTCTGATGGTTCATAGAGATGAAGAAAGCGCTGTGACAGCTGATCGGACAATCACTCTGTCATCACAATCTGTTGTGACCCTAGGTCGACCGCTAACATCCTGACGCTGAACTCTGCCATTTTCCACTCATCCTTGCCAGCATCTTCGCATCGCTGCTTCGACTCAAATGACGAGCGATTCTCCGATTTGATGAAGCGGCCTCTTTCAATCTAATGAACGAACCATGCGGTGAGGCATTTTTAAGTTGTTGAAAGGTAATCTGAACCGCAATCAAACCGTAAGTTTTAACAACTGTTGAAGAACTGCTCATTATATACATCTGCTGGATGCGCTGGAGATCAAACTATTCATTTATTGGACATCAAATTTTATTCATTGCACATCTGGTCAAAACAATCATGCATACAAAATTTTAAAACAATCGGATGATTGCTTCTTGATGCGTCGATTTTTTTGTTATAGAGTGTATATTGCCGAATTGGAGACCATGGAAACAAATATGACATGGCGAAACCGGTTTTTGTGTCATTTTGTTAGAGTCCCGTTGAAACGACGGTAATTTTTAAAACACTTGAGTGCCCCCCCTCCCTCTCCCTGTATTTCGGAAACTAAACTCTAGTTGCACTTCCGAGTTGTTTAAAACTAACACCATTCATAAAATTAGAGATTTTTTTTTCAAACTTAATCTATTGTTTAGGAAGAATTTAGAGCATTAATGTAAGAAATTGATTTAAGACGTTTTGAATGATGAAATAATTCGGAAATCAAAGGCACTTATGAATTTTTTTCTTCGGAAGTGCTGAAGTCGACTCAGAAACTCTTCCGAGGCGTTGGTGGTAGCGGTTCTGTACTAAACAAATGAGGCCGAAGTTGGGAGCGAAGTTTAATGTTGTGAGTTACTCCAAAATCAGCAGGTGACCTTGTGAAGTTTAAATTGGGTGATCGTAAAATAGAAACTGGGTCGAAATTAGATTTTTTTTTTAACCGACTTCAAAAAGGAGGCGGTTATCAATTCATACCATATGTATGTTTGTTTTTTTGTTTGTCCACTCATAGCGTCTCACCTAGTGAACCGATTTTGATGATTCTTTTTTTAATGGATAAGGAATGGCTCAACTTAGGTCCCATTACTTTGTTTGACCATATTTGTTCTTTAGAAAAAAAAGTTATGGGCAAAAAAACAGTAAATTTTATGCAATTTCCCTATTAAATGATTAAAATGATATTGTAGCGAAGTTCGCACTTTTCATCCATGGATAACGGTGGCTCAATAGTAGAATTCTCGCCTCCCACACGAGCGACCCGGGTTCAAATCCCGACTAGGACAAAGTGAATTTTACTAAAATTTCGTTTCTACTGTTTCCCGTATTTTCTCGAATCTTCTATTAATTTCTGTATCTTTCCAAGTCTGGAAAGTTCCAGCACTTTCTCAAGTTGTATATAAGGAGATGTAACGTTCATTCGTGGTTCTGAATAAAGATCTCGAGGTGAGACTAACGAGTATTCTCTTCATTTGGCTTTCACAATGTCTTCGCTATCTTCATCTACGCGACAATATGAAACTCATTGTTATATAACAGTAACATTAATAGTAATTGTAATGATAATTTTTAATAAAGTCTTTTCTAAAGCAATACAGTGATATAGAGCCGAACTTCTTACTTTTACTGAAATATCTGCATTTGCACTAAAAAGAATGAAATAAAAAAATTTTGAAAAAAAAAAAAAAAAAAGAACCGACTTCAAAATTGCTCTAAAAAGTGAAAAATAATTTTATTCTTTAAACACCACCGATAATACTTTTAAACATAATTTTTGAAGTTGGCGCAAAAACAAAAAGTAAAATCCATTGTAACCATGCTTCGTTCATATTTTTATCAAAAAATCATCCAAAGTTAGGAACGAAACATTTATATCGTTACTCAAATATGCTGTCATCAATGCGTAATGCATGTGGTAGTGAAGAAACTAGACCTGGTTAAATTTATACTTGTAGTTGAGTTATGACTGTGAATGATTTTATCGATCGTTTTTGCGCCAACTTCAAAAATTATGTTTAAAAGTATTATCGATGGTGTTTAAAGAATAAAATTATTTTTCACTTTTTAGAGCAATTTTGAAGTCGGTTCTATTTTTTTTTTTTTTCAAATTTTTTTTATTTGATTACAAGTTATTTGTAGAAAGGAAGTAAAGTGAAATGAATAAATGATCCTTCAAATCTCTGACAATCTTATCAATTTATTTCCGTTAGATTTTTTTTTTTTTTTTTTTTTTGCCATCGGCCAACGGCATCGGCCATCGGCAATCGGCCATTTGGAGGAAAACCATCGGCCATCGGCCATCTTTGAACAATTGGCCAAAAAATGCCATCGGTCGAGCCCTAATTGTAACCAGGCTGTCCGTATATTGTATGTTTATTATGAAAGTGTAAATTACTTCAAAGCTTTGCTACATCCAATTTTTGTTTTTTATAATTGCTTCATGAACTGATATTTAAATTCAAAAATGTGCAACTAAAGAAAATGGACTGCAGTAAGTTCAATTTGCTAAGCCTGGAAAGATTTCTTTGTTATTATTTTATGTAGAAGAAGTCTAGAAGTGTGACAGTAAATAAAGGATGAAGTATAAATAATTGCCCAAAATATGCATGCAGTTTTTTAAAACAAATATTCAGTATTTTTTTTAATGGATTCACCATGTGCTATTTCTCTCACAATTACATTTTAACTTTAGATAAAGTAAAATGAGTGGTCTAGTTTTAAAGCTTTGAAACTGAACAAATTGCAAAGCATTCATTTTGGTTTCAAATAATTTAAGAAAACTCGAATTATCTTTGCAGTTTTAGTTTTTATACAGTAAAAATCGTTTGTAGGTCTTTCAGCTGACTGACGTGACAACAAAATCAAAACATTTGCAAATTGCTTTGATTTTGACAAGTTTAGCTCTACTAATTTAAATTTTGTGCAAATTGTACAGTTAAGTTCTAATGAAGTTTTTCATGTAACTAGTCTGCAGTAATTTTATACTTACGACATTAATTCAAGTCTTAGGTAAAAGTTTTATGTGAAATAAACACCGTCATTGTACTGTATTTTAATAACTAGCATATATCTAGTTATTAATGCAAATATATCACCGATATGTCGGGTGCCCCACAGCCTCCCCAAGAGCAATGCACCTTCCTACAAACACCATAAATCATCCCCCTAGCAAGAGATCCCCCTTAAAAGTGAAAAATATCCCTTAACCCCCTCCCCCTAAAAATTTCAATGCTGCAGTCTGTGCTATAACTCCCTCTCCTCTCGGTGGGCACCCCTGGATATGTTTAAATGTACATGCAGGCATTTAATTTAAAACTGACATGATAATAGCCTTTGCACTCTGGTCATAGCATTAGGAATTTATTTACGTTTATTAAATATTTTTCCACTAGTGCTTTGACAAACCAAATAAGCTTTTTCCCCCCTCCTTGTTCAACCTTCCTTATCTGAGAGCATAAACCGCTCGATAGAAACCGAAAAAGTTACACAAAAGCAGGTTTTTGTTTTTTAAGGAAATGAAAATGACATTTAACCAATATTTTAGGACATATAAACAATGCAGTTTTGCATTAAAATCAATAGAAGTGACTTTATTAATGTCTGAGAATGTTCAACCAGATTCATCTCAAGCTTAAGAAACTAGAAAAACGTATTGGGTAGCATTTGTTTTGATTGAGTGAGAACATATGTTTCAAATATTTTTTAACTTACATAAAGGAATTTACAAAAAACATTTAAAACCAGTTTATTTTAATGTATTCTCTTCTGCATATAACTTACTCTTAATTAAGTAAATGACTTGAAAATTTGGGTTTGTATCTTTTAACTGTTACTTCAACCTAAAATTTTATAATTTATAAAAAGAAGCCCTAATTCGATTTATTGCTGCACGAGATTGCAGTATCAGCTTTTAAATAATTAATTTTAATTTTTTCTGAATTTACCTTAAAATGCATATTTGAGAATCCTATGAAGAGCATTTATTTTATTGTCAAGTTTTATTTTCAGTCTTGAATTAACATGGAGTGAATCTTTTCACCTCTAGGTAGAACTCAAGTTCACTGCTCCTCCTCGACCAGGGATGTATACTTATTCTGTCATCGTCAGGAGTGACTCTTACATTGATTTTGATGTCATCAAAACGATAAAAGTAAGCAGCCTTTTTTTTCTATATGCTTTTGATTTCTCAGTTTTTCAGATTTTGGTGATTTGATTGTTATTCTCTGCTCTCTCATTTTTAAAAAGTCTTCAGTGACTCTTCTGAAAAGCTTTTTTTTTTTTCTTTTTCTTTCTTTCTTTCTTTCTTTTTTTTTTTTTTTTTTTTTTTTTTTTGAACAATCCCATTGTTTCAACAAAAATATTGTAGGTTGGCAGAACTATTTTTCTTAAAATTTAATTGTGATTTTTAAGCATTTCCCCCAAGATTTAAGCAAGATATAAAAGCCAAAGGACATATTTAAGGCTCAAGCAAATTACATTGTTTTCTGTGTCTGTTTTGGCTTAAAATCAACCACTTGTGTTAACAACCCCTCATGTTAGACTCATGTAGGCATGTTTTTTTACACATCAAGACCTTATTCAATGTTAACATTTTGCTCTAATTTGTTGAAGATTTTCATTTTCTGTTGGGTGTTTAGCCATTAAGAATGGCTAAAAGCTAGAGAAATTGTAACCTTCACATACCTGCCAACCCTTCCGGATTGCCCGGAATTTTTACGGATTTTCATGTCTTTTTCCGGTTATGAGCAAAATTTTCCGGATTTTTCACCTTTTTGTAGGAAAAAAATGTATTTCGCCAATTTTGGCGCTACGATACTTTTGTGGAACACGGCACTGCGTTTTAGGCCAAGTAGCCAAGGAAAGATTGCCATAGGAGAATGGCACGAGAAGAAGTGAGACAAGATTATGACGTCACCGAGTGATACAGCGCATGATTTCATCGGGATCCAATCAAAGCAAGCGTCGCGGCGGGCAACTAGGGACACAATTTCGGCGCCAATTATCTTCTCGTTCGAGCTGTTTTTGCTTCGTTCTTTTTTTAAGATAAGGATGAGTAAATGTTATTTCAAAACTTTTAAAGAAAGCAATAAAAGTAATATTTACTAAACGGAAGTAAGTTCAATTGATATGAAATTCATAACTAATATCATATTGTTAAATGTAAAGAGGGTAATTGTCCTGTTTGATTTTATTTTGCGTTAAAATCTTGCGTATAAAAATAAAAAAATCTTACGGATTTTTTTTCTCGGAGGTTGGCAGGTATGCCTTCAAATCTTGAAGCAATGATCTCAAAGTATTGGATGAAATCTAGTTTCTTTTACTAGTTTCAAGCAAAATGTGTCTCCCATTTGTCACAGTTGATCCATGTGACTCGGGATCTTTGCCTCAGCCTTTCCTAAACCAATGATCAGGCTTGCTCATTTTAATTATTAATTCCTGCTCAAGTTTTAAAAATTGTACACTCCTATTTCACCCCTCTTATTTAGCTGGATGTGAAGGAAGCGAAGGAAATCGATCTGACAAAAGTACAGTGGGATGTCTCCGAAGAAGAGGAGGAGAAGGATGAAGAAGAGAGCGCTGTAGAAGACTCCGATCTTGCCTCAGACGATGACTTAGATGATGAGTGATGAGCGCTGGAAGCTTAACCTTCTTTTATAAAACAAATTCATAATAATGAGCTCGGGACTTGCTGGGCAGCCCGAGAATTAAAGGAGCGAAAATACTAAATTTGGATTTGTTTTCCTGAAAGAGAACATCATATAACTCACATTTGGAGGCTTTTATGTTTGGACTGTATAAAATATTTTTATTGGAAGAAAATTTCTTAATGTACTGACTAATTTATTGAAGCCTGAGCATATTTTCTATTGTATATAATGACACTAAAAATTTAAAAGATTTTCAAGTTTTGTAAATTATAATTGTGTTATGGAAAAGATTATACTATAAGGTTCTTTTATGGCTTTGCCTTCAAACAGAGTATCCAATTAAAGATTTTGCTGTGAATATCTCTCATCTTTGTTAAAAGCAATATTTATATCAATTTTAGGGATCTTGAATGTGCTAATAAATGTTCGTTTCAGGGGGGGGGGGGATGTTATTAAGATTAAAAGAGCAATCGGATTGAAAATGTGCATTTTGTAAATCACCAAAAAAAAAAAAACCTCAAGTACTGGGATCTTTGTATTATACAATGCTGGAAATATGGAATATAATAAAGTTATTTTCTATGATTCTATTTGTCTGTTTTGTCTTGTAACTACTTTGTCTGCTCCAAATATTATCAGCCAGTATTATTTACGATGTTTCAAGTATTGTTCAGCAAGTGTGAAAATCCAAAGGCGAGAATCATGCTTGATTGGTTTTTTCTTGAACAGACTTGGAGGGCAGTTTTCTGAAATTACAGCAGGTCTTTTTTTTTTCTTTGCCGAAAAACTTGATATGAATGATTTACTTCGGAGAAATACCATGCATCGAAAGATATGTAGAAGGAGTAGAAATTTTTTTCCAAGAATAGAACAACTACTACTACTTTTCTACACACTAAAAGAAAGATTGCTTTTTAAACTTTCAAGCAACTAATGACATTCAAAAATATATTAATAAGGCTAATCAGGCATCCCACTATGGAATTAATAAGGTGCGACCTTCCACTTTGATTGAAATTGTAGTAGGAGATGTATATTTTTTAAATTGCTTAAACATATTGAATAATTATTTATTTGAACAAAGTATTTGCATATAACATAGCATAAAACTTATTTAAGGGTGCTCTTCACTGAGAGTCTGAAAGATTCGGATCTAATGTTAACCTACGGGGAAAGTTGGAGCTTGTTTTACAAATTCCTGTAAAGTTTTCGGATCCGTTTTTTTTTTCTGAGTATTTTTCAAGACCATGTCTGTTTCTTTTAGTTTTTACTTTTTTGATGTGTCCATTCTCCGATTTTTTAAAATTCGAGAAAAAATGAATTTCTTCGAAAACGAGGTACTGTTGGACATTTCGCTCTGTAAAACATCTGCAACTCGTGCTATCGAAATTTTAAGAACGCCCTGACACGCAAAATATTTCCAGCTCTTTTTTGAGATCTTGTTTGAAATAATGCGACCATTTTTTAAACAAATATCATGTTCTAACTATTGAAAAAAATTTCAAAATACGTTCACTTTTTGCATTTGCCCCGCCTTAGAATAGTAACCTCCCCTTTTTGAGGGGTAAACGCTAATGGGGTGTAAGATTTTTTACCCTCTCATTAGTTCCCCTCAATGACCTTAGCTGGACGTCCTTTCTTCTTTCCTCTTTTCCTAAGGCTTTCGTGAAGAATCAAGTGCTTTTGAAAGTGAATCCATGTAGATGCGTGCTATTAGCTGTTAAATTAGCAACATTTGCTTTTTTTCAAATTTGTGGTTTGAAAAGAAATAGATTTGAAAGGAATATTTCTGAGTCAAATTGTTTATTTACAATATAATGAATATTGTTACAATGCTGTCGAATGCGAAAAGTTGACATTTTTCCCTTCCAGTAGAAAAATATTTTTATATATAGATTAAATCGTATTCCAGATACTAGGTATTTTGCATCGTTTTTACATGTGTTTTATGTTACTACAAATGGTACACACATAAAGTGCTTTCCACAGCTCAACAAACGTTTTTGAAAATTATTTGTGTCTTTAAAAGCCAGACTCGTCAAATTTCTTTAGAAGGTAGATACACATTGAACATGTAATTCATAATATACAGTAAAATCCATCGAATTTCGGAATCGGGATTGGAAATTTATTTGGTTGAAACAAGTATTTCGTTGCATTAGTATGCGTTGTAATAGGATTTTACTGTATTTCTCATTAGAAAATTCCTAAGGAGGAAAACGATGCATAATTTGATCCCAAATAGAATCGTGAAACGTTTCTTATGGGGTCGCAATATTACTCCTTCTTTTAAGACATGTACGATATTATACCGTTTTTAAAACATTACGTGAGAAACAAAATAGGATAATTTTTATTTTCCAGCGCAGCAATGCGAACCGTGGTTAATTTTATTTTTATTAAAGACTATTTCCTAGCTCACATTTTGTGTCATAATTCCTGCGTTTTACCCCAAGTTTTTATTTATTGCCAGAAACAATGAAAAAAAAAGTTAAAACACTTATTTTTAATTAGCTGTTTTGGAAATAGCTTAAATATATGGATATTGTGATTAACTGCAGGTTTTGAATGTTTTAATCAAGCAATCATGTACTTGTGTTATTCCATACTTTTCAGAGCGAATCAAGCTTGCACAAATAGTATTTACAATTTAAAAACATGTTTTATATTTTTTGAAGTACGTTGCTTAAATATTATTTCTCCAACAGTGCTATCATTTTTGGAAAACTACTAAAATTCAGGACAATATTTATTCTTCCAGAAAAAAATAAGTTTTTTTTTTTTTTTTTTTTTTTTTTTTTGAGCAATTGCGAATGCTTATTATCCTTACTTGAACAAAGCTGATGTTGCTCTGATTTTTCAGATTGTCATGATGACAAGAATAACTCTAGCTCGTTGTTTTAATATTTACTAAGAAGTCAAATTTTCGTCGCCATGGTTACTAATCGTTTGTGTTCATTCAATGTTTAACTTAAGTAGATTTTACTTTTAAAAGGGGGGTGGGTGTAAAATTACATTTCAGGAAAAAAACATCAATGTGGATGAAATTAAAAAGCAAAATTTCATCCAAATACAAAATTTCCAGATTACTAATACCGACATTCAAGACTGACAAGAAAACAAAAATACAGAAGGCTTTCTGATGTCTTCAGAAAGTTTTCACAATAGAAATAGTTTTTTTTTTTTTTTTTTTTAATCTTTATAAGAATTTGGAAGCTGTATTTTTGGAGAATAAAAATACTTTTCAAAAACATTTATTCAGTTGCGGAAAACATTCCGTACATCAACATACTCATTAAATACATAGAAAATCATGAAAAACATATTAGCAATTTAATATGATTCGGTTAATATAAAAAACGCACCGTGGTAGAATTACTAAGCATTGTATGTATTAGTTTTAATGATGTTTTCAGCCTTATGTTGCTGACAAAGCTAACTAAGATGTGAACAATATACAATGAAGGTTACAAGTTTTCACTGTTTTCTATTTTCATTCTCAGAAGTTAGATCAGCATTTTAATGCAATGTAGAAAAAATTAATTACAGGCATAAAGGTTTTCAGGTCACATAAGCACATCCCCCCCCCCCCCCCTCCCTTCAAAAAACATCATTAAAGATCGTCTTAAATTTCGTTTTTATGGCTTTAATTTCAAAAAATTTCGGGAAAGGAGTTTCTGAAAAGTCCTTCTTTGACCATAAAAAAAAAGTCGTCTAAAATTGCATTTTTGGAACTTTGATTTCAAAAACCTGAATGTCCCCAACGTTACTAAAAATGGCCTACAATCATGTTTATAACACTTTGAAAATTTTGCCTCCCCCCAACATCACACTAAGACTGCGTTTTTAGACTATTTCGAAAAATTTCGGGGAAAGCTTCCGAACTCCCCGTTTCCTAACATAATTGAAGAACCTGAAATTGTGTTTTTGGCGTTTCAAGTTTAAAAATTTGCTGGTGGAAGATCACAGGACCTCTTACTTACTTCCAAATACTACCAAAGTTCGTCTAAAAGTGCATTTTGAAAATTTTATTTTCGTGAAAATTAAATGGCATAGCCCCCAAACAGAGTGCTTGGGAAAATAGGGAGTATTTCTGAGTAAATAGTATGCTTACGATAAAGATCATGTTAATTATATATAGAAATGGTTCCCTCTCCTAAACAAGAAGCTAAATCCTTTCTCTCGCTGTATTTACATATTATTAGGAATTAGGAGTCAATAGAATAGAAAATCGTGGGATCTCAAAAAAGATTTTTGTTCTATACGAATGAAAATTACTTGATAATCATTTGATTAGAACATTCATTTTATTCTGTGACTGAAGACACGATACGATAATTTTTCGGCACAGAAGTGCGTAACACAGAACTTAAAAAGAAAAAGTTTGTCTTGATTTTTTTTTCTTTTTAAATTGTGAACCCTTACTTGCACTTATAATTGCTTTCCTAAATGTAAGCTGTTCATTTTCATTTTTGTTTTAACTTTATGTATTTCCTGCAAATCTGTTTCTTGCCTTTTTTTTTTATTTTTCATTATTGATTCATTAAATGCAAGATGCATAAAAACGAGGCAGAGCGATAAAAACTTTAAAATCTGGCAGAGCGAGGCGTGGAGATTTTTTTTTCACCTAAGTATTTCGAGGGTTTTTTTTTTTTTTTTTTTCAGGCAGATATACATGTAGGTAATATTTTCCTGCCTCCTGAGAAAAAGGACAACCCTTAATATTTATTATGACAACTAACGAGGATCAGACACTCACAAGACTTATTAGGAAATTTTAATAAAAACTCAATGTGTTGAAGTAGAAGCACTATATACACTATATGACCTAAAGCATTGGGACACTTTCAAAAATTCACATTTTTAGGGATTTCTCGAGAAATAATAGACCAATTGCTCTATAATTTGTTTCGCATAAAATGTATACTCTAGTTGTCATTTTCCAATAAAAATTAAGTCTGCTATTCATTTAGGGGACCGACAACAAATTGAGGAAAAAAGTTTTTTGAGCATTTTTCATTGCAAATTGCTGGGAATAAGCTATAATTTTCAGAAATGAGTTAAAAATCTATCAAAAACTTATTTTTATATTTTTGTGAAAATATCTCTTATACCCATGGAAATATAAGCATTTCTTCCGAAAATGCAAAAAAAATTTTGACGGTTTTCGCCTCATATTACGCAGAGTATTTCGTCAGACGTTACTAAACTTTTAGAATATTTGACAGCATTTTAGAGAAACATAATAATAAAATTTGAAGTTAAAATATTGAAAATTTTTCTGAAATATGAACAATTAATGCTATTAATTTTTCACTGCGCATGCACGAAAGATAGCAATTTATAACGTTCATAATTCAAAGCTCAGATACATCCTACAATCCATGAAAAAAATTCCACCGCAATTTCTTTAAATTTTAAAAAGTTATCAGCGATCTAATGAGCCGAATTTCTATAATTCTAGGATAGGTGACGAATGGACCCAGAGTTTGCTCTCTTCCCCTGTCAACATCTTCATACTGTTAACAGTGTAACAATCTTCTTTGTTGAATTCCAATGATACTATCTGGAAAGGGTGATCTAAAAATTCTCCTGAAAATTATTTAATTTCTTATTTGTGCAATGCATAGGTTGCTTGGAGTGTGACTAGTTTCACATTTTCACTAAGTGTTATTTTTTGCTTGAATAATATTCAAGGAGCTTTATCTGCTGTAGGTTTTTCCCTGCATTTATTCAAAGCCTATGTATCAGAATGAATACTTTAATAAAAAGTTTGAAGATCAGAGCAGTGCATTTTTTTCCAGGTGGGTCAGAAATTGTCATAATGAAAGAAGTCTCTCAATATTTTTTTGAGATTTTTTAAATCTTTGCTGCTTTGTTCTAAGTTAAATGTAAATTTAGCAAATAAAAATCGCAATCACAGTTTTATAGTTTAACAAACAGATATTTTTTAATATTAAAATTTTCAAGTTCCATGCAATTTAAGCTATTTCTCAGAAAGATGTATTGAAATTTCCCTTGTAATTTCGTTATAAACAAGAAGAGAAACCTAGATTATAGGACGAAATTGGAGTGTCTACCAAGAGGCGAGAAGTCGATCAGTGTCGCAGGGAGAAAAAAAAATTGAGTGGGGAAATAGTTTGTCCTCACATTTGGTTTTAAAAAAATTACAGAATTTGGGAGGGGGGGGCTTTTCCAATTCGTGCCCCTCCCCCCTCTAATCCAGTACCGCTTCTGACCTGAAGATTGCTCCACTCTCTCTGATCAATCTCCATAGAAGTCCATCTTTGACAGCCGAACTAAACCCCTTACAAGAAAAATTAGCCACTTGGGGCAGATGCCTTCTCTGCATGGGAGTGTAGTCAGAGGGAAAATGACTGACTGTGATTCCTTTACTCCAAATTCAGCCCAATTCCATGACTCCACAGCAATGGCGCACACAAGGGAGGGGTCCGGACCCCTCCCATAGGTCTTGCATTTTCCCCCGATCGATTACGTTAAAATGTATTTTGTACGTAGAGTAATTTCAAACAAAGGTAACAATAATTTCAGTTATAATAGGTGAAAAAATAAAATCCTCAGGTTAAAAGAGTTTAAAATATTGTGCACTTTTCCTATGACAAATTGCCTATAAGAAGCAGAATGTCGATTATAAATGATTGCAAAGTAAATAATCATGTTTTTAGTTTTGTAATTACATATTAAAATGAGATTCTATGAATTTGGATCCATTTTTTTGATTATGAGAAAAGTAAAAGAGTAAATTATTTTGCTTTCTGTTTATTTATTTAAGTATATTTTACTACATAATGCTAATTATTTATCCAATAGTTTATTTTTTCCTGTTTTTCGTTCTTGCCAATCGATAAAATCAAGTCAGTATATTTGACGATGCATTTTGCGCTATGATATGAGAGTGAGGCTCTCGGCCTTGGACCCTCCCTTTGCAAAATTCCTGTGTGCGCCATTGCTCCACAGCAATAACTCTGCCTTATTAGAAGTAGAGCATTTGCTAAAATGCTTTAGTAAGAAAAAGTTATAGAAAATGAGTTTACTGGTGTAGTTTTTAAAGACATGCATAAAAAGAAAAATTTTCTGCCTCATCAAACATATGAGGTATTTAATTTGCAAATCAATAAACGAGGAATCGGAGTACTATAAATTTTATGGGAGGAGGGAGCTTTTGGCTATCTTGGTCACTTTGGGTCCTTTCTCAGTCTAGACCTTATTGCTCTGGTACCCACATGTATGGTCCTTGACCCCTCCTAACCCTTGGCCTCGAATTTATTCCTTTGTTTTAAAAATCAATTAGTCACCCTTAAATGAAGTGCTGTAATCAGGAAAAAATAGTTGGATAAACACTATTCTTTTTAACACGCTTTTATTAGCTCCACTTTTATGTTTGTGAGTAACTCTCCTTTGGACTAAGAGCTGGTGGCTTATTACTGTTAGTACATTCCACCACTTTATGAGTGTTCGTGGCCGAGTGGTCTAACCCAGACAACCACAAATGTCTCTTAGACATCCAAAAAGGTCCATGACATATCCAAATATCCATTGGATTTGCCATACAGCTGATGGATATCCATATCTGGTTATGTCTATGGATATGGATTTCTGGTATATCTTCAAGACATCCAAACGGTTACATGTTTTGGATGTGGATATTCGGATAGCTTATGGATATCCAGGTTTTGGATATGGATTTTCGCAAGTCGTCTAGCTATCCAGATTTCTACATGTTTTGGATATAGATATTTGGATAGCTTGTGGATGGCTGTTCAATAACCTGAATGTTTAAAAAAAATATCCATCTAAGTCTCATTTATGGATATCTGCTAGATATTTGACTTTTGGATATTACTTGATTTGTTTATATTCAGGTCTCTGTGGCAAAATTCTTTTAATTTAAAGTTTTGTTGATTTGAGGTGAGTTTTTTTTAAATTCATTTCCTTTTAAAATGTGGTGAACTGAGAAAACTAACACTTCTTCTTCTAAACTTCATTGTTTATCAACAAAATCGCGATCGCGATAGGCCGAGACTTGGCTGCCGGCTGGCTGGCAGCCTAGTCTCCACAGCTAGGATGCCGGCTGGTTCACGTGACCTGTTTGACGGGTTTTTCACGTCACTGTACGGCAGCGGAAACCGAACAGATGTTTGTTTACAGATTGGAAGTCGTATTGTCGCTACGTATCAATTCGTATATATAATTCGATGTTACTTTTTTAATAAAAATATCGACAAGTTCATGATAGTTTGAACCGATACAGGTTTGTACTCTGTGATTACCTACTGCTACCGTCAAATTTGTTCTTTTGTTTGTGAACGAACGAGTCTATAAACTTGAAACTTCTGAATGAAGCCTATTTTTTTTCAATTCCTTTTATTAGTGCTGGAATGACACTAAAATGAGGCTTTCCATTTGTTTACTTGAATTGCTTACAGCAGTCTTCTTAATTGTCCTGATTATCCTGATAAAAAATATTTTGTCATGAGTATTAACTTTTGGTCCTGATGATCCCAACAGGTTTTCAGTTTGTTCCTTGGGAAAAGTACCTAATTTCTTCATGGTCCTTAATCTGAACTTCAAAAGGTTAAAATTAGCAATTCCCTAGTTAACCAGCAGTAATTAGTAGACTCCGGCAGTAATTGGTAATCCACTGCTTTTCTGATTTACCTACCCGCCATTGGAAACTGATTAATCAGTACAAACATTTTCATGTTAAAAGCAGTGTTCTCCATATACGCTATATACTCTCAAGCATTTTTTAGACATATAGCGTTTACCCTCAAGCTTCAAAAATTTTCATACTGTGATATATTATGTATATGATTGCATACACATTGTGCGTAATGGATTACTGGGAGTATATATACCCCTAAAGAAAAAACATGACTGGTTAAAAGTATTATCGCATAGAGGATGTAACAATGCTTATTGAATTATGCTGAATGAATTATTTACACCTAACCAATAGTTTTGAACTCCAGTTGGTATATTGCATCAAGCTGTTCTCTCACCATTTGATTCATAACTGTCAAGTATGGTAATGTTAATAACAACATATTGATACTCAGGGGCTGATACAGAAAACTATTTTGAGGGGGAGGGTTAGCTGAAGAATGACGACCCCCGTGAATGAACCTATGGTTTTAGGTACGAAAAATTTCAAAAACTGCTTGCGGGTAAATAAAAAGCATCAAATCAGCCTGGAATAAGACACCTAACTGGGGAAAAACATTGCAAATTGATTTCATGAGGAATGAGATGAAGTAGTTCAAATGTTTACTTTTAAAAATAATAAATGAAATGTTAAGATACTGTAATCATCTACATTTTATGCATAAAGTTCTCGATTGTTTAGGGGGGGTATGACCCTCCAGCCTCCATGACTCTCCCCTTGTATCTGCCACTGTAAATACTTTGTTTGAGAAAAAAATAGAAGGGGACAGAGGAATCACTGAGTAAAACTCGAAATGGAACCAATATTTTAAAGCTAACAAGGACCTGATTTTGAAAAAAAAATGGACTTTTAGAAACTTGCAACAGTGTCCAGTTGTGAGCCCTACAATTTGCATTGGTCTTTTTATGACAAATTTCCAGTGCAAAAAATAATAATAATAAATGAAAAACATGTGTACTAAACTTTTTTGCAATATCTGATGATATACATTTCATTTTGCTACTGAGTGCAATAAGATATATGTGCACTACTCTTTAAAAAATGTTAAGTGTTCTGATTTTTTGTAATTTTGTGTCCTGATTTTTTTTTTTTTTTTTTTTTTAAAAGCCACTACAAAGTCTCAGAGACATTTCAAGATTTCTCTCCTCAGTCATGGATTAAAGAACAGAAATTCACTACGTAATTGCCACAATAGTCGGGGCTTTCCCGAGTCTTGCTGTGCTATACTCTCCTGTTTGAACAGATATTTGGCCATAAGTAAGCCTTACATTACCTATTTAGTGCCGATTTTTATGATATGGTTCTATAATAACCAAGGACGGATGCAAGGGAGGAACGATCGGCTCCTCCTTGAGCCGAGATGCAGGAACTGTCCCTCAACCTATTTTTGTTTCTCGAGTTCCAAAAATGTAATTTTAGATGATCTATAATGTTGTGAAAAAGTGGGCTCTCTATGGGAATTTTTTTAGAATTGTTGTCTTGAAAATGCAATCGTAGAATGTTGCTTAACACTTTAGTAATATTAATCGGAACACAGGTAGTTTTTCAAAGTTCCAAAAACTCTATTCTAGATGACATTATGGAGTTCAGGAGATCACCCCCAGAAAGTATAAATTGAAATTCAAAAAAGCAATTTTAGGACACCTTTGATGACGTTTAGTTAAAGGAAAGGGTTCAGGACGTCCCAATCCACTCCCAACAAAAAGAAATAAAGCAAAAGAAACTTAATTTGTGACGATCATCGGTGATGTTAAAGGGCGGAGGTTTTGGAATTTATTGAAAGGTAATCATCTGGATCTATCCATGGCAATAACCTACAGTTACCATTGACTGATAACCCATGATCTTACTATCATGTTTACTGACTTAATCTTAATTTTTTTATGATACTAACCATTTGACAAACTATTTCAGTTAGCACATCTGGAAAATGTATGTGTATAAAGAAGTGGTCATTTGTTGGTGCTAGGGAGTGGTGTTATTCAAAGGGGTTATGAAAAACCAGGCTTGTTTTAAAAGAGGGTCACAAAAAAAAAACCTCATAAAGAAGGAGCATGAGAAATTATCCAATTTCCATTGCAGAAAAGGAATTAAAGCAATTATACATGTTATGCTGAATGTTTTTCGAATGAATTAGCAATAATTTTAGCATAAAGCGACAAGTTTTTTAAGCGGCCTTGCCAGTCAATTATAATTTTTGCTGAAAAATTTTTAATCCTCATTGTATGCATTCAAAATCTTGCAGGTGACTAAACCAGCAGTACCGGATCAGTAGCTGATAGGCTGCTTGCGGCCTATCAAGCTCTTTTGTTAAGTTAACCATAAAGACTAGTGATGGGTATAATCAAGATCTCGGGAATCAAGTACTTCTGATAATTGAGACTTTTTGAAAACGAGAACTCGAGTGATTCATGACAGAACTTTTGAAATCGGGAACTCGAGTGATTGACTGCTGGGGTATTTTGAATTCATATCTCACAATGTTTCAAATTGAGATCTTGAAATGTTTAAACTGCGTTTTTGAGTAATTAAAACTCAAGTTTTTCAAAATTGAGTTGACTTCGATAGAGGTGCCCACTAAAAAGAGGAGGGGGGGGGGTCTATAGCACAAACAGCACCACTAAAATTTAAAGGGGCAGTTTTTTGAGAGGGTTGTTTTGTCTTATTTTTGAGTGCGAGATCAGTCTCTTTCTAAATGAATAATCTGTAACATTTGAGAGGGTTTGCGATTACCTTGGGGGAGAGGGATGAATTGAATTCTTAAGTTGTTTCTGCAGGAGGGAGGGATGCCATCAACCTGTTATTTAGGGACTGTGGTGGCCTGATTGGTGAAACTTCTGACTTGTGACCAGAGCCCCCCCCCCCCCCCCCCCCCCCCCCGCTCATTCTTGAAACCAAAACTGGAAATCCACTGAGCGGTAAAGTCTGGAAACTTGCTACTTGGACGGAGTTTACATTAGATGCGGAATTTAGTAATTATTCAGTTACAAGTTTTGCAAATTCAGCCTGCTGGTGTATATTAGTAATTTCGGTTTAAACACTGGCATTTTTAGTACCAAAGCTGACAACCATGGCTTAATTGTTTTCTTAACAGATCTTTATCATATAAGAGGGATGAGAGATTTAATCTCAATGGGTCCTTGCTCCAAATTAGTAAGCATTTCAGAAGTAAGGAATTAAGAAGTATTAGTTCTACAATTACATTCGTTCAAATTATTTCGATGAATATCAATGTGTGGTTATTATTTCTAATACTCACTATGCTAAATTTGTATGCTGTATCAAAGGTCAAATATGTATTTCGTTGAGTTATTTATAGTGCAAGGATAAAGGTTATGAAGATTTCAAGAATAAAATTATTTAGTAAGCACTAGAAAAATAAATTTTTTAAGCATAATCAATGCTGTAGTTGAGAGAAACATGTTTGAGGGGGGACCTCCTTTTCATATGTACTCTGCAGAGCCGTGTCCAAGGGGAGGGTTTTAGGGGTTAAACCCCTCCCATTGGAGAAAAATAATAAATCAAATGAAGAATATGTATGTTTGACTTTTATTTAATTTTTCTGTGAAAATTAGTGTGCACCGCTTCTTTATAATTCATACTGAAGTTTTTCTGATATTTGCGAGTGTTAGAGCTTTACCAACTAGAAGAATATTTTTACACTATGGTGGAAGAACCCCTCAGTGATTTGTCAAGACAAAGCCTTAACTGCGTTAATATTGCTAAAGGATGATGTAATGATGAGTTTGGCTTATGTTGCAGCTATGAAAGTCCATTAGTGATTGAGTTTGGAAACGTAATTTGCATCTGCAATAAGCTCTTTATTCTTTAGTTTATTAAGAACTAGCAGTACCCGCACAGCGATGCCCGCGCTAAAAAATTAAGGGAAGTCCGTTGAATAAAAAAATAATCGACGATCCCCCCCCCCCCCCCCCCCGATGCAGTGGCGGATCTAGCCGATCATTTTGGGAGGGGCTATCCAAAATTTTTGAACAAACTCTCGAGAAACATTATTAAAATGAATGATTCTAAAGAGAGAGTGAGGGTGTTTGGAAAACCCCCTTCCTTAATATTTTACCTTAAACGATCTAAAAATCTAATTTTAAGCTACTTTTGCACGTATTAGAGAAAGCGATGGAGGATTTGTGAGCTCTCCCTCCGAAAAATTTCGAAATTAAAGCCATAAATACGCAAATTTAGGCTCTCTTTGGTCTCGTGAGCAATACAACAGCATTTAGAGAGCGTCCAAGTGTCTAAAGTTGGAATCTAGATATGATGCAAACGAAGGAGTAAAATTTTGGAAATAATAATTCTTTTTCGAGGAGAGAGATATAATTTCTCTCCCAATTAAGGCTTAAATTTCTTTTAATGTAAAAAACATGTGTTAAATTTTATTATTTTCTCATAATATTTTCGATCTTTTTTTTCTTTAAAAAAAAATCCTACAATCACAAGGCTTTGGGAGGGGCCATGGCCCCCATGGCCCCCTCTAGATCCGCCCCTGCCCTGATGTGAAATCATCATTTCTCTTTAACAAAATGCGTACACCTTTTTAAAAGTACAATTCTTTGAAATTTAAAATAGTTTACCAAATAAATAAAAATTCCATCAAAATTACATTTGCAGTAAAATAGTTTGCAACTCAAAATTCATCGCCAAATTCGCCAAGCGACTTTCTAATTTAAAAGAAAATCGATTAACATACGCAAAATGAATTTAAGATAAAGCAATAACAGTAAATTATTCATAAGCAAAAAAGGCAACTTTCCCCAAAATGTTCAAAAAGAAAGTAATTGAAAATTGTCTGGAAAATGAACCTAGTGTTATAGTTGAAAATTGTCTGGAAAGTGGAGCTAGTGTTATAGCTTTTTCTCGAAAGAGAAGCCTTGAAAATTGGCTCAATTAGAATCGCTTATATCTCCGGTTCTAATTAAGTGAGAGAAATGAAACAAACACATTCTTAAACAGAAAAAAACCCCTTTACAACGATATATAATGTTAGGGGGTGGGGGGATTTTTTCAACCACCAATTTGGCAAAACATGTGAATTTTTAGCTTAATTAATTAATTAGAAAATAACTAATTCGAAATGTAGAATTCGGGCTTCGTGTGCAGACCCCCGGTACATTCGAATTTTGTGCCAAGTTTCAGGGCTGTAGGTGCTATGGGGTCTTCTGGCCATCGGGTACATACAATACAAACAAAGAAAGAAAGAAACACCGTCACCTTTATATATTTAGATTTGAAGAATCTGTGGACATCCTCATATATATAATATCCAATGATCGAGTAACCCGCGAGTTTCAACAATGAAACTCGCGTTATGCCAATATAATTTGATAATATGTTTTGGTAATGTTTAACATGCAGGGTAAGGCTTTATTGTGACAAGGCTGAACTCAATCCGGTAACTTAACTATTTTACTGGTGAGACTGTGTCATTTCACGGGAAAGAAGAAATGGTCTACAATGAACGCTACCTACTGGTGTTTAGGGTTCATTCACTGGCGTTAGAGTTACAATTTCAACTATCAAAATATCACCAAACAGGCAATGGCTTCGTTTAAATGTAGAAGCAATTTTCACCCGTCATACCTTTACGGGCGATTTTCTAGTTTATTAATACTTATTGCAATATACCACATTGTGAAAATATTTGATTAAAAAGCAGCAGATGTTTTTTAAAGAAACAAACAAGATTCAATTAAAAAGTCTGTAAAATTAAGGTACACTGCAGTCTCTTGTGCAGCCAGAATTATCCTTCCAGGGTGGGCAGGGGTTACAGCAGTCTGTAAAGGTGTAGAAACGCCATACTGAGATCGGCAATTCAGCGTAAAACTCAAGTTTCCGTGGAATTCAACCCCCTACCACCACCACCTACCCCTCGGGTAAGGACGTAGAAACTTTAAAACCCCTCCCTTTATGAAAACCTGGACACGGGCCTGGTACTCTGCACAATTTAAAGCCAAAGAAAAAAAATTTCTCTGAAATATTACCACACAGTAGCTTGTACAATTTATTTGTATATTTATGACGCAATGGGACTTGATGGCTATTGGAAATAACTTTTATGTCAGTTTCAGTTTTTTTTTGGGGGGGGGGGAGAGGTGTATTGATGTAAGCAATTAAGGTTAGTAAAACCAACTCCCTCCCCTCCGAATCCTTCAATTCATTTTAATTTTTTACTGGAATTGTTTGCTATATATGTTGTTATGCCCTTTTCTTTAATTTCCACTTTTTACTCAGTAAAATTTTAATACTGGTCGAAATTTTAGATTTCATTAGTCACTATGATTCTAATTGGAGCTCATTCAGTTGCAGATAATTGACAAAGTACTATACCCATTCAGTGGCGGATACAGCCGGCGGGCAACCGGGCATTTGCCCGGTGGGCCGGTCATGATTCAGGCCGATCAACTTACAGCAAAGTCTTTCGGGCCTGTCTGCTAACAGCAAAATGTAAATTTAGTGCGCTGTGTTTAAAATAACGCAAATTCGCAAAACACAACCTCAGCTCCTCTTTACGCTAAAGCTTGCGGGTGGAGGGAGGCAGCAGGGCAGTCACCAAGAGAGGGGGAGGGTTCCTGAAATGGGGCTACCCAGGGCCTGATTACCGCACAGGCTGTCGGCCTAGGCCTGGGGCCCCATGTTCCTAAGGGGCCTCAATTTTTTTAAATAATTATGCATAGCATTGCAACGATATGAAAAATACATGTATTTTTTTAAATAAAAAATTATGACTTATTATTTAGAAAAAACTTAAAGGGGAATTTTTAATCATTCTGCCAGTAACGAATTTACTTGGTCAAGATTATGAAGGGGCCCAAAGGGGATTCATAAATGCACATAAGTGATTTATGCATAGTTGTGTGATTAGACAAAGAGGCCTCCAAAAAGTGCATTCATGCTTTAAAAATGTAAATAAACATTGCATAGCCTTCATGGGGCCTCCAAATTAATGTGGGCCTAGGGCCTCACTTCTAGTTGTTCGGACCCTGAAGCTACCAATATGTTTTTAGTGGTATAATAAAAAATAAATGAATTAAAAAAAAAAAAAACAAGGAACCCTTAGCGGTCGTAAAAAGCTAAAATACTTTTGGTCTCTTTGATACTTTTATTTATAAATGATTATTCACAATTGCTATAAAATGCAACTTAAAACAAGGACCGACGTGAGGTCATGTCCGCTTAGTTAAAGAATAGGGGCCCGGCTAGGAATTGAACTTGTGCAGAGAGTAAAATATCCTAATGGTGAAAGGTGTAGAAGGGGGCCTGTAAAAAAATTGACCTATGTCATTTTTTTCCAGGATCCGCTTTTGCTCTCGGCAACCCTGTTTATAGCAATTGGAATAAAAGTGACAAAATATTTTTTTCCATAAATTATTTTAAAAAAATGCAATCTTAAAATACCATTGAGGAGCATGAAAGACTCTACATTATTAAGATTATCAAATCAAAGGCTAAAGGCCGCCAAAATGTGAGTTTCATACATTTCTTAACGAAACAAAGTATTCTGTACGCTGTACAAACTCGCGGTTTCGGACCCCTCAGTTTAAAAAGAAAATAAGTTGTTAGAAACCAATGTCGAAAGAATTCCGGTGGTCCCCAGAACCTCCCCCCCCCCCTCCTAATATCATCGAAGATCGTGTAAAATTTAATTTTTTGGGCTTTAATTTTGAATAACTTCATAAGAGAACAGTCGAATCCACTCCCGCCATAACATGAAATTCCAGTTTCGAAAATTTGCTGGAGGTACGTACTCAAACCTCTCCCATTTTTTTTAACATTCCCAAAGATAGTCTAAAACTGTGTTTTTAAATTAACAGTATCAAAAATTTTCTTGAAAGTGCTCTGTCCCCTTCTCTCTCTCGGCATCATCAATGAAGAACGTTTTAAATATCGTTTTTAGTGCTTCAATTTCGAAAATTTTCCTGGATCAGCCTCCTGAAAACTCCTTTTCCTAACATCACTGAAGGTAAGCAAAAATTAAATTTGAAAATTTTCTGATGAATGTCCTTGGGATCTATCTCGACTTAAAATCACAAAAGATCTTCTAAAACTGCATTTTCAGAGCTAATATTTAAAAAAAAAAACTTCAGAGAAGAGCCCCCGGAACCGCTCTTTATACCATATACTCGAAGATAATTTAAAATATTTTTTTTTTTTTTTTTGGATTTCGACTTCCGAAATATTGCAGCCGGAGAAACCCCGAACCTATGCTCCCTGACATTTCCAAATATTGTCTAAAATTGGGTTTTTAAGACTACAATTTAAAAAAAAGTTTCCGGGGGAGAGGACCCCCGGACCTCCCATTTCAGACTCAATGTTAATCTTTCCATTAAGTTCATATTGCAAATACTTTAATGACTCCCAGAAGCCAGAAAGCTCTTTAAGTCCACTTTATGTCTTTGTATTGATACATCCGTTTGAAAAAAATAATAGTAAAATAATAGTTTAAAAAACTAAAAAAAACACGCTTTTGTAGAAAAATGAACTAAAAAGTAAAAAATAATCTTTGGATGATAGTAGTTGACCAATCGCTTAATTTTAATGTAATACAAAAAAAGCGTGGGGTGCTGTCTATTTACATTTTTGCTTGGACAACAAATGGAAGAAATTCAAGACAACTGATAAGAAGCCCCCCACGCTTTTTTGTATTACATTAAAATTAAGTGATTGGTCAACTACTATCATCCAAAGATTATTTTTCACTTTTTAGTTCATTTTGCTACAAAAGCGTGTTTTTTTAGTTTTTTAAACTATTATTTTATTTTTCTGTTTTTTACTCTTATGTTGGAGAATTTTCAGGCGACGAAATTATTTATAAAACGAGTGCGAGGTAATATCTTAAAGTTAAGACAAGGACACCCCGATGGGAAGCTACTGTGAGTCATCGATGTATGTTTGCGGAAATCATATTTATATTACTTTGAAAATTTGAGATGCATTTGAATAAAAGTTTGTTCAGCAATGGTCTGATCAGCAATGAATTTCCAATTGAAGGCTCACCTAAATTTTGGCATGAAATTAGTTAAAAACGATTATATTTCATGTTCTAATTACCTTGGAACATTGGAACAAATTTTGTCTGATGCAGAAAATTTAAAGGTTTTTGTAGATATTTTGAAATACTTTTTGCGAGCATTTTTTAATGTATTTTTTTAAATTTTTCCTTTTTCACATTGTTGGATTTATGCCAAAATATTGATTAAAATGGGAGGAAACTAACAATTAAAAGAGTTAATTAATTAATTTTATTATAGAATATTGCATTGTCATCGGGTCTGAGGTCGCGTGCCAAATTTCAAAAGAATCCGATCGCAGGAAGTGGGCAAAATTTGAGCTGTAAGATTCCGTTAAAGATACATACATACATACATACAGGTGAAGCTAATAAAAGCGTGTTAATAAGGGGCTACCAAACTCGTACCCGACACCTCACACCAGGTTTTTGACCTCGCATTGAGTCTGGGTGTTGTCAGGGTATGGCAGTATAAAAAAGGCAAGGTTTATGACAAGGCCCAGTAATGTATGTTTGTGTCGACACATCACGTTCTAAGACGGCCCTAGTCCTTCACCCATGAACATTGCTAGATCAGTTTCATAAAACAGATTAATTAAGTTACTTATTATGACTGCAGAAAAGGACATACTAGCCAAGCAGTGTTATCATTACGAAAATATTCAATCAAGTTCCGGGATCTATAAAAATAAATAAATGGACAATTACAATGACATTTCCCCCCAAAATAAGGTGTTTATCTAATACTGTATCAGTTTGTTCACCATTAAAGCGTAGAAGTGTTCCTATTTGTTAAATTTTGTTTAAATATATTTAGTTGTTAAGTATAATTTCCTCATATTTGAGTGATAGCCCAATCGTTAAGTAAAATTTAATATATCTATAAGAACTATGGGGCCGCGACATCTCCTAATGCCAGGGCCGATTTTTTCAACCAATCCGCCACTGTACCCATTGTAGAGACTGCAAGTTTTTTTTTTTTTTTTCCTTGACTTGTCTCATTGCAAAAAGAAGTTGTTCTAAGCCATTTCATGAAAGTAAAAAGAATCATGTAACGTTACCACAACATAAAAATAAAGCTTATTTTCATCTAGTATTTATGCTGTGCATATATTGTGTCGTTAGCACTATAACTAAACAAACTAGTCAAATCTTATTCAGAAATAAAACACTCCTGATTGTAGTGTCTAGTTCTTACTATATCACATGTGATACATCCCCCCTAAGCCCACCCTCAAATAGAAAAAAAAAACATTACTCTTTTTTACTTTGTACTAATCAAAACAATTATTCAAGTTCATTGTACAAAATATTAAGCTTTCATTCTTTGCTTGGGTCTGAAGGAGATAATTTAAACTATGTGCTACCATGAAACAATTTAAGAATAAATTCTGTCAGTGTAAGTGTATGCCAGATTTATTTCCTTACTAACATATTTATATCTATGATTGTATTTAAATTAAATATTCACTCTTTACTTTAATTGTAGAAAAATAAAACTGGTTCTTGTAATTTCCTGCGACAGTCAGATATCTCTACTAGAGGAATCTACTGCTGTGAATACTTGTAAAGAGGTCTCACACTCAAGAAAGGTGTAAGTGTAGTTTTTATTGCCTTAACATTGAAAACAGCTTTTTTTTTTTCTAATTCAATTCTGGTCCAATTGACCTTTTTGCTAAGTCCTGACTTTTGAGCTGAAAGTTAAAATCTACTACTTACTTTAATAACATTGTCACCAAGGTTGGCGAGGTTTTTGACACTACGGTAAATACCATGGTTTTTACCATTCTGTCCAAAACTGCATTTTTAGTGAAACTGTATTTTGTGAGAAAATATCAAAAACAAGGCATTTGAGGTGCCCCTAGAAATTGTCCAATTGAAGGGAAATTTTGCACAGGCTGTTCTTTTGTCCATTGGAACAAAATAAGAGGGTGGGTATCAATGCAATTTTAACTTCTGAAAAATGTCCTATAGCTAAGGGCCACTCAAGTGCATATATTTAATGATCAATGTCTTGTTCGTTAATGTATGATTGAAAAAAGAATTTTCATTAAAACTTCATATAAAACTTAAGTGCAAAAACTATTTTAAAAAATCAGATTTTTCTTTGTACACTTTACTTCACACATTTAGTAACATTCTTTCGAGTTTTAATGGAACTGAAATTAGTTATCTTGATACTGTTGTGAATTTCCTTTCATTACTCTACTAACTGTTACATAAGAAAGTTTTTATGTAAAGCGTTATTTGCAAAATTTTTTTAAGTGAAATATTTCGTAAGTGAACATTTTGAAGAAAAATATTATCAAATACTCATTAATTAAAACTAATTAATATTTATATTTATGCATCACGAATATTGCAGTAAATACAAATTGATTAGATTACACTTTAGTTTTAGCATACTTTTGGGCAGTAAGACACTTTCGGACAGTTTTAAACAGTTTTGGACAATAAAAACCACTTGTCCTGTCCTAAACCAGTTTTGGACAGTCCAAAACCCAACCCTGATTGCAACACATATATGCAGTCGGATCCCGCAACAACGCCATCCGACTTTCGCAAAATGACTATAAGGCGAGTTTTTTCCAAAGTAATGAATTTTTTTATTGCTGACGCAAATTGCTTGCCTGCAACATGAAATTTTTTTAAAAGGAGCTGCGTAGGCTTCGTTGACACTAAATATTGGTTTTGTGAATGGACTTTCATCCCTTTAACATCACTGAAATCAGAAGTTCACACACTGTATTAGTCTAAACCTAAGCAATGCTTTGCTTTAGTTTATACAAATAACCTGGGCCGGATTTAGACTTAGCGGGGCCCTAAGCTGTTTCAGGTATGGGGTCACCTGTTGTAGTTTGGACAATGTTTCTCTCAGTGGTGTAAGATACAATTTTTTAATTTTTTTCTCCTTTACTATGTTTGTCTCTTTCATCTGCTACATACAGCAATACTTTTGCTTTTTTGATTGCTTTTCCCTGGTGTCCTTTTGCGATTGGCCTTAAGAGGGGGAATGATTTCAAGAGCTGGAGACCCAGGACTCCTCTTTAAGTTGAGTATAGAATATCCCCAATTGTAGGGGGTGCGGGTGTTTCTCCCCTGGAGGAAAGTTTGAAAAATAGATATTAAGTTCTGCATTTTGAAGCCTTATAAGATGTAGTTGGAACTACAAAAATATCAGGACAGAAATAGGCAAACAAAACTTTTTTAAAGTTATATACTGTAATTAAGATAATATGCAAATTAAGATAATGTACAGTAGAAATTGTTTTTGATTTGACGAATCAATGACAGATGTTGACAGAGAAAAAGAGTGTGGGAAGAGAAAAGACAATACATTGGCTTTCGATACAGTTAGTTTTTAATTATCATTCCAACCCACCAACAAATACAACGAGTTAAATATAAAATGATCAATTGTAAAAAATGCTTTAAAACATATGGTGTACAGATTTAGAAAATAGGTAACAAGACAGTAACATACTGCCTATTTGAACAATTCCTAATGTATGCACTTGATAAGAAATAAAATTGGAGCCCAACTTTGCTTTGGATTTTCAAAGACTTACTAATTATTTTCAAGTACTCTAAAACAATTAAAATTCTTTAACTCACTTCATTTGTACTTTTCTGTCTGATATTTTAGCACTTGATCCTAAATTTTTAAACTCCTGTTCTAACTTTGTAAGAAACAGCTATTTTAAATGTAAAAGAAAAAAAAACTATAGATTTCTCATTACAACAACTTCTCTTCAGTTGCAAGTGGGACAGAAAACAAAGAGGAATAGAAGTAGAGTGTAATTTTATTTTTGGGCTAAACAGATTGACAATATGCATAAGTAAGATAAAAGCAAGCAACACCAAAAGAATTTC